>NW_017535407.1:1831892-1847884 GCF_001853355.1 Bactrocera latifrons
CTTATTTACAATAAAAAAAATTAAGTTAATTTCAACTTTTTTAATTGAATAAAATAATTATGCTTTTTAACATGTAGCTACACTAATTGGTGGTTCTAAAATAAAAATTTCATTTATTTTTTAATTTTATAGAAACCAGAGAAAATAATTATTTTATACTACACACATACTCAAACTTTATAAGACAATAAAAATATTATATAAAATCTTTTTTTTGTGATTTCTACTAATTTATAATATTAATATTTATTTCCCAAACTCTATTTTAGTTTTATCTAAATGGTATTTTCACAGCATTTAATTTATTTGTGGCGAATTCCGTTCGCGCACTTTCTCAGCTCGTGTGCAACGCGTGCGTTTATTTACAAACATATATGTAAAATATATGTACATAAGTATATCGGTCACGATCGCCTGCTTTCGCACATGCAGAACAAACATACTCACACACGCACTGGCTGAGCCACACACCACTTTGCATAAATCAAAGGCAGGAATGTAAATAAACACACACAGACACACATATGTACATACAGGCATGGTCAATTATAATACTTAATTTTTGCAGAAGAAAAAAATAGTTTCGCAGTTTGCAAATCTTCTGCAGATGGATGGCTTATTGGCGCGCCGACAGCACCTTCGCACGAACACACACACACATGCGTGCCTCCCCTTCCACCCGCCATTAGTATACCATTGCTATCACTTAGTAATCAACGTGTTATCAGCGCGCATTGAGACAGTTTTTATAATAATTATTATAGCTTTTCATTATTGTTCTTTGGAATTGAGTTTGTTTTGAGTTATTTTGCAATCGTGTCGCAGCGGCGCAGTCGCCTTTGAGTCACTTCGGAACGCATGCGACGCTTTTGACTAAATGCACACGCTTGTATGTACGTTTGTACGTTTGTATGTATGTATATAAATATGAGCGCGCACAGCTCTGGTGCGGTTCAGTTACGGCTCGTGCTTAGAGGCGCGAACAACTTGAAATTTTCCGAAAATTAACGCACAACTGTGAATTGAAACAATAACTGTTCACAAGCAAAACAAAAAAAAAAAACTCCGAGTGACAAAAGAATAAGTTAATCAAAAGTAATTAAGTTAATTAAAAGGTGCAAATAAAAATAAAACAAGTTATCAAAAAAATACGAAAATCAATTGAAAATATTTTTTCAAACCACAATTCAAATACAAATACAACAAAAACGTTTATGGTCAAACTCCTTATTTGTCGTGTGTGTTGTTGTGTATTTTCGGTGCAATTTTGTTTGCAAATCAGTTGCCAAATTTAACGCGTTTATTGAACTTGTCACAACATTTGCGTGCATGTGTCTGTATGAACGTGTGCAATAGAACATGTCTGTTATGCTAATTGCCGAATCTGGTGGAATTATTTGCTCAATTAATTAAACGGAGCAGCTGTGCAAAAGCAACTGAAGCAGGTAAACAGCTGAATAATAATAATATTGATGTTTGTTGTTGTTTTTAGCATGAGGCCCAAGTTGCATTTTACACAAAGAAAACATTTTTTTTTTTTATAAAATGTGTAAAAACTCGTTGTAAATGAATATTTTTCTGTTGCTTTCAATACTTTCAAGGCTACTGTTGGTTATGGCTTGTTCGTGTCCAATTCTTATTTAAGGTAAACAGTTAGGAGAAATATGTATATATCGCCATCTAAAATGCAAAACAACGTTTCTTCAAAAAAATGCTAACGATCAGAAAAAATTTTCAAGCTTCCGCTCACAGATATAACCAATATATAGTATAACCGATATGTAACCATTTTATAACCAAAACCCAAAACTTTTTCATTAAGAGTGTCTTTCTGTTATATCGTGTTTCCAACGGCTGTAAGCTTATCAAAAGTGGTTTTACGTTATTTTGCATTTTAAGTGAGGATATATAACATTTACAGCAGTTGTTTTATTATATAATATGCAATAATTAAATAATTAAGCACATATTTTATTTTTTTAATATAAAGTGTCGGTATGCAAAACTACTAAAACTTTATAGAGCTCCATTTAAGAAACCACTGAGTCATTATTGTCCTTTAGGTTTAAATATATGTTGACAAAAAAGTACCCGGAAATTGTAAATAAAACGCAAAATATTTAATTTTTATTATTGATATTATATTATAGATACAGCCATTAAAATAAAAGTGGCTAGATATTTAAAATATTATCTCATATATTTTATGAAATTTCAGAAATACTAGTATATTCGGTAGTTGGAAGTTGCGAAAAAAAATACATTTTTGAAATTTTTTAATTATTTTTATTTATGTTTTTAAGTAGAAAACGAATTATAGCATGATATGATTGATGATATGAGATGATGACAAATGACGTTTCGGTCATTCGTAATACGTCATCATCTGTATTTTTTTTTTTTTTCATTGTAGTACTTATTAATGTTTACAATTTTATAATCAAAATAATCGTTAACCAATATCAACTATTTGAGCGTTTTTGCCATTTTATGGACGTAATAATGTCCACCTTTTCTATGTGTCACTGTCAATGGAGAGCTGTGCTCGCTTTTCAACAAATTGTTGAACATTTCGAGCGAACATTTTCTTTACATAATGATCTAGTGCCAATAAGACAATATACCGCTCGAAGTAATGAAAATATTGCTGCCGTTCTGGCAAGTGTGGGTGAAGAACGCAATTTTCCGATTCCAAGACTTATCAAGACTCAGACCACAACCGGGACACAACCGTACCTCAAACTATAAACTGGCGGATTTTGATAAAAGACTTAAGCTTGCATCCGTATAAAATTATTCTCACTCAAGTACTAAAACCATCTTACCACCGTAAACGTTGTGACTTTGCCTTTGAACAACTTGCAAATGATAACGATTTTTTTAAGAAAATCATCTTCTCCGATTCGGCTGACTTTCATCTGAATGGTGCGATATAGAAACGAAACTGTCCATTCTGGTGCAAGGAAAATCCACGAATTATTCATAAACAACCATTACATTCACTGAAATTGACAGTTTGGTGTGGTGGAATTATCGGTTCGTACTTCTTTCGAAATGAAGCTGGTGGTACCGGTGCTGTCAATGGAGAACGGTATAGATCGATGATACTCAACTTATTATGGCCGCAATTGGAAGAAGTTGATCTTGACAACATTTGTTTCGAACAAAAGGGGGCTACATGCCACACAGCCCATGCAACAACCGAATTATTGCTAGAAAAGTTTGGAGATTTGATTATTTCAAGAAATTATGATTTGGAATGGCCTCCAAGAAGTTATAATTTAACACCATAATTACTTCTTGTGTGGGTTTTTGGGGTAATTAGTCCTTTGCAATATAAAAGAGTTTTTTCAAAGTTTTTTCAAGAAATTTCAATATTGACTATCATAACATACGACTTGATTTAGTGGATTTAATCGAAAACTGCGTTCATCGAATTTTTTCCTGTAAAAGAAGTGGTGCAGGCCATTTGAATGATGTTATATTCAGAATTTAATTGTATCGATTGTACTTCACGTTAAATAAAAAATCATTTGACAAGTATTTTTTTTATTTAAATAAATCATATCGTTCTTATTAAAAACCCTGTCAAATAATTCAGAAATAAATAGCGTTAAAAGATTCTTAAACAGAAATCCACAGTAAAAATAATTTTAATTAATATCGATAGTAAATCGGCTACGAAACTAATACCATATTGGGCAGGATAAAAAATTTGGAATATTTTTACTTTTGGAAACTCCCAAATGTTCTAATAATGATAATGGAGCATAAATTAATCATTTTTAAGTCTTCCTCTAAGGATTTTTGTTGAAGAATATGTCTCAAATGAAGACTTCGCCAATATCTTTTGCAAGATTATTAGAAATTTGCAACGATTTAGCAATGGATTTTAAAATTAAGGTAATTCTAGATAGTTTTAAATACCTAAAGTTTCCATCAGTTTTGGTAATATTTTCATTTATCCTTTTTCAACAGTGGAAACTTAATTTAAAAAAAGTTTAATTATATAATTTTAAAAAACTTTTCGGTTCACATACAAAACTCATTGCTTTGTTCCAAAATACTTTCATGAATCATGTTTCAACTCATCTCTTGAGAACTGGTTAAGATTACAAAATGAAGACGTCCATAACACTGTTGACTACACTTTAAAGAAAATAGTTTTTCGAAGTTAGCCGCCATAATCGAAATATTTTTCGAATTTTCGAAATTGAGCTTTCTGGCCAAATTGATATTAGTTCTAACTTTTTCGGTTTTCGAAGTTAGCCTCCATAATCGAAATATTTTTCTTAGAATTTTCGAAATTGATCGCTCTACCCAAATTGATATTAGCTCTAACTTTTGCGTTTTTCGAACTTAGATTTCGTTAGTTTTCGAAATTGAGCTTCCTGGCCAAATTAATATTAGTTCTAAAATGTAAGTTTCTTAAAAGTAAAAATATGGAATTTGTCTACATTTTTCTCATACATATATCAATTGTTTATAACATTTTTCATTCAATCTTATAAGGTATAAGCTACAAGATTTCACAGTTGGATTTTCGAAAAAAAAAAAAAATTAATTAAAACTAATACATTTTATATTGCAAAAGTACTTGCTCGATTTTTTTCCTTATTATGTACAAAAGCAGACATATGTATGTATATATTTTTTTATTTTGCAATTCAGACTCAACAAATAATATCTTGACATTGATTTTGTTATATATTTAAGATGCTATCACAATTTTCGCAAATATGAAAATATAAATATTCTTATCACAACAAAGAAGTAGTCGCCAAAATACTGTCTAAGGGTGATCCCATTTACGCAGCACGCGCATTTACGCTCGTCTCGCCTTTGAGCGTCCACTCTGCGGGCACCCTAAGAGTATATACATACAATAATATATATGTATGTATGGAAATTTGTATTTACTTCTGCCAGACAAGAATTTTGTAGACGCTCAAAGTAGCTGTCAATCTTATATTATATTTACATATGTATTATTATACCACAAATGTGTGCCATTTATTAGTGAACTTCTCTAAACTTCACTGTTTCGTTTTTTTTAATTTATTTTTTGATGTGATTTGTTTTTTTTTTTTTGTTTATTGTTTTTTGAATGGAAAATTTTCTGTGTAGCGGTCCTTGGAACTCTTTCGATCATTACGTCAATATAATATACATACATATATAGTTGAGTAGTTGATAACAACTTCCTCTCCCTCTCTCTCTCATAAGGATTTTGACAAATAACGTATAAATCAATGACGATCGTTGGTATCTACGATCACTTTCAATTATGGTTCATTAAACATTTTTGTTTTTGTACTACCTTAGCGTTAGCAACACTGTAATTGCCTTAATTTGATATCAAAGTGTTAATGTTTAGTTAAATACGTCACGTATTGACATATTTCCTGTTGGTTGTTTATGAACCGACCAATTTGTGATAATATTTATTTGACAGGCTTGTACTTACTTATGTCGCTGATTTCCGAAACCACTTCAAATTCGTGCAAATCTTATCGAATGAGTTTTTTTTTTCCTTCGATTTCGGATAAGATTATTAACCTTGGCACTGCTTACTGGCCCCTTTAAAGAGATCGAGTTCTGGTTTTTTTGAGTCGTGTCAAGCTGTTATGTTATTTTTATTCAGTTCTGTTTGGCATTTCATCATGGTAAAGTTACTACTGAACAACGTTTACAAATCGTTCAACTTTCATGTTCTGTAAAGAATGTTTTTCGCGCGCTTCACTCAACTTATGGTCAACATAAACGTCTTACTTAGCGTACTATTCGCAACACCATCATTCAAGTTCCAGCATTCACTACAACCTGAACAGGGTATATTAAGTTTGTCACGAAGTTTGTATCACCCAGAAGGAAGCGTCGGAGACCATATAATGTATATACATATATAAATGATCAGTATGTCGAGCTGAGTCGATTTAGCCATGACCGACTGTGACCATGACCGCCCGTCTGGTTTGTCCGTCTGTATACTATATACACGAAGTAGTTACTCAGTTTTTAAAATATCATTTTGAAATTTTGCAAACGTCATTTTCTCTTTAAGAAGCTGCTAATTTGTCGGAATTGCCGATATCTGACCATTATAACATATAGCTGTCATACAAATTGAATTTGAATCAAGTTCTTGTATGGAAAACTTTCACATTTGTCGGGGTAACTGCACGAAATTTGTCATGGATTACTGCTTCAGGTAATAATATCATCTCCGAAAGAATTGTTCAGATCGGATTACTATAGCATATAGCTGCCATACAAACTGGAACCATAGTAACTAAAAGAAATGCACCTGTGAAGAGTATATTAGCTTCGGTGCAGCCGAAGTTTACATTTTTTCTTGTTTTTGAATAATATTCAACCGAATAGACAACCAAAATATAGAGAGGGCGCCGTGCGCAGCAATTCGGACTGACATATGAAACGATTTGGCGCTGTTTACATCGAGATATTAAAATGGAAACGTACAAAATACAGCATTACGCAAGAACTGAAGCTGCTGGACTTGCCCAAGTGACATTGCTTCGTTCGATGGACTCTTGAAAATTTCCAAGCAGATCCGACGATTTCGAGACAAGTTTTGCTCAGCGATGGGGCCGCGTTTTCGACGAAGACCAAGCTGAATAGATTCAGGAGCTGCCATTTCATCCAAAAACCAGTCAAAATGGAGTCCCCTTTAAGTAAAAAATATTAAGAAAAAAAAAGATTTTGATTTCTACTTGGTTAAATCTCAAGAGAGCATTTGCAGACCACTCTATTTCCTGTTTTCGACTTTCATTCATGGTTCCCAAATTGCAGCATACCAACAACAAACGCAAGCACTTGAGCTAATCTCAGCATTAAGTGTTAAATATACTTAAAATAAAGACTAAAATTTATGTTTGTAGAAAAAAGTAAATATTCTTAATAAACAAATGTTAGACAGAAACGGGCAGGACGGAAAACACCTATAAACATAAAAAATATACATATATATTTGCATAGTAGTTAGCGATAATAACAGCCGGATGTTGATTTTAGAGAGTGATGTTGCATTTTTTTCTTTTTGTTTATTTAAACTTTTTTTACGTTGCAGTACTCTTAGAGACACGAATTTCTGACGTTATTCCGACGTAATTACCCACCATATACTAATTTCGTTCAATTTGCGAAAACCTTTGATTTACTGTGAAAATTCTGACTGTAATTGGTTGCGGTCTATAAAAAAAAAGTGAGTAAATAGTGAGACTTATCTTCCTGCAAGCGATTGGACACTTAATGGTGTTGTTCGACAATATGAATTAGAGTTAATTTGTTTGTTTAGACAATTAAGTGGGTGATAAACGTTTGATTTATATATCAAATTATTTGAAGTGATTTGTTTACTAATTTTAACTAATTTATATTAAATAGAATTTAATTAATTTTTGGTTTTTATATCAGTACTCAGGAATTATTGTAGAGAGGTTTCGGAGCTTTTGCTGGTTAAGAGATTTAAAAAAATATATATAGTAAATTTCGTTAAAAATGTATATCAGCAAAATAATTGATTAACGCTAAATTTTGCGGTTGATTACTGATAGATTATACTTTTATAATGATTCAGAAGAAGAATTTAATTTTCTTATGTGTACGGAGCATCTTGGGTTCATTACAAAGGTGCCAATGAGACAGATTTTCTTACCGCGTTAATTTCTTGGGTGACAGAAGGAATAAGAGCATCTGAACCAGAGAACGTATATCCTATCATATCCTATCATATCATATAATGTATGTTAAACCTTTCCTCGAATCCGACACGAAAGAAATGTTGACAACTGACAGTATTTGCAACCTTACTGGCTAAGTTCTATTTGCAAATGGAATCGCATTAAAATAATTATGTGAAATTAATTTTTTTTCATTGCTAGTGAATTATCTAACATGAAAATTCCCCTCAATATACTGATTATTCAAGTTCAGAAAATTTTTATTTGCATCACGTTTATTGAAAGCGTTTCAATCACTTGCATATTATTTTTTAACGATTTTGATCACCCATACTGAACTACACTACACTAAAGTTTTATAACATTACGCGTACACGTACTTCATGGGAAACAGGGTAAATTTATTGCTAATTTAATTACTTCATTACTAAATCTAACGGTTGAGCACCTACTGCAATACGTGAGTTCTTCTGAGCTCTGTTGATACGGATATCACTATATGTAAATCAACAAGTTAAGTAAAAACTACTTTACGACTTGACCAACTAGCCAGCCGACTGTTTTTTCTTTATACCTGGTTGTGATAAGTGTCAGGACGCCACATTTCGATAATCGTCGAAGTATCAACTGACAACTTTTTTCGGCTTCGACTCAACTTTGCCATGATATTTGGCCGATTGATTGTCTGTTTCCGGGTGGTAAGCATAGATCCAAGACTCATCGACAGTAATAATATTTTTCTTGACATAATGGCAATCAGAATGCATTGCTTCAAGGACGTAAACGCTGTTTTTCAAAAAAAAAAAAAAAAAACTGAGTAATTTTGAAACCAATCTTGTTTTCTTTTTCTTAGGCCCAAATGGTCTCTCACAATGGTTTTCACTAATCCTACCGATATTCCAACGATGCTAATAAGATCTCTGACTGTTCATCGTAGACTCTCGAGCACCAATTCCTTTATTTTTGTGACGCGTTGGTCATCAGTAGATCTTGATGGCTCCTTGAATAATTTGTAACAATCAAAAAGCCTTGCTCGCCACAAACAATTATCACAGAAGGTCTTTTTCAACATTTTGAACCTTTCGGCAATAGAAATTTGATTGCGCACACAAAATTTAATGGAACTTCTTTCTTCAATAATTTCACTTACCGAATTCACTTTCTGCTTTTTCACAAAATAAACATGCATTTAGATTGCTCGTAATGGATCCATTTTCCGTCACCAGTCACAATCCAATTCAAACCTGACTTCGATTTGTTCAAGCAACATTTCTGACATGCAAGATCGTCTTTCAAAGTCTCTTGACTTCTATTGGCAGCCAATTTTCTGGGTCTTGATCGCATCTCAAATGCTTTGTCTTGCTTCTGTTCACGCACATTTGCATATTCAAGACTTTTCTTAAAGAACAAAATTTTTCGGAACACCTGTATTTTTTCCATACAGAGATCCAAATACCATTTTATGACTCTCCAATTATACATTTTAACATGTGTGGTAAATAAAGAAGTATTTTGGCACTTACTAAAATGCAATTCATGCACTTGCATGTGAAAAAGGAAATTAATAAATTTTTGGTACGTCTATTATATGCATTCTTATCTGCAAAAAATTGTTCTTAAAATACGGACAAAAAACGAATATTTTTTTATTTGTACACAAACATTAACTATATAATATTATAAGTGTAATTTTTATTTTATTTTATTTTTTTTCAAAAATCTACCAATTTTTATAAATAAACAAGCAAAAATATTGACTTCGGTTTCACTAAAGCTAGAATACCCTTCTAAATATTATATAAACGTTTTCATACTAACAATTGATTTTAAGAATGCAGTTTGTATGGCAACTACATGCTATAGTCAGCGGTTCCCCCCCAAAAAAAAAAAAAAAACAAGAAAAAAAATTCAAATCGGTATCTCAACTATATGTTATAATAGTCTGATGTGGAAGAAATATGGTCGCCTGGATGCATTAAAATACAGACGAGGAAGCTCGAGAGCTGTCAGAACACTGCAATCCGAACTACGAAAGGATGCCTCTTGATGTCTCCTATCAAACACCTGCATAGTGAGCCCCATATGCTCTCAGTTAAGGATCATTATGAACTCCTATTCGAGCAGTTCCTACTGGGGTGATTTCGCAGAAATCAATGCAGATTCACCTGCTTGGATCGAAACCGCCTCCTAGGAGCATTAAGAGGTCATTCCTCAACTACATCGCCGACATCAAAAAATACGCTGACCAGAATTCGAACGCAACAACAAGAACTTCACATTCACAGTGGAGCCATTAACGCCTTCAACGACTCCTTCCCATTGCAGACGAGTGACCCTTGCGCAGCTTCGTTCTGGATACATGTTAAACTACTACTTATCCAGAATAGACCCTCTTTGTATGCTCCACTAAACCTACTCATACGAACGCCAAACCCTTTGAGGGTTTTACTATACTGACCTAGTACCATCACCCTGACTTGGAATTTCTCACCCCCCAGACAATAATCGAAAAAATGTTCCATAGTGTAAGTTTAACGAATTTGTCTTTCATAAATTTGCTCACAATCGAACAGAAAAAGAAACAAGTGCATTATTTACTCATTCATTCATAATTTTTTTCACGAAATGTAAATTTATAGAGTATTTTTTTATCTAAAGAGAAGAAGAAGAGCGAAATTTATGAATGGCTAAAAGGCAGGAAGATCAGCAGAGCAGTGCAGTCACAAGGCGGTAGTGTGGAAAATAAATTATTTTAATTAAAATATATGAATGCTGATTAGTGTGCAATTAATCATTGAAATCGAAAGTGAATGTAAAAAACACATATTTACATACTTCTACATATGTAAATAAATAGTAAGTGTTGAGATAGCGCGAGAGGTGCTTTACCTTCGTGTTATCGCTTAGTCAGTCGCATTAAGTCGATAATATACGACCACGTTGTTGTGTCAATCAATTGTCAGAACCGGTGCTGATAGGGAAGCATGTCATTAGGATATTTCTTGGTACATAACTGTGTGATAATTGTCATATTCAAGTTATTTATGAATATTGTGGGTAGTAAACGTGTACCGTTAATGTAGAACTTGTCTGGTTGTTTAGATAGTTCAGAAATTATAGAAACAAATGCATTTTATCTAAATGACTACCTTGGAAAGTCGATTTTTGATTTACAATCTGTTAGTGGTATATGGTTAGTGCAATAATTTTCACTTAAGTGTAGTACGTAGAATATACCTTGGTGAATTCGTGAGACAAAGTTGAAGCAATTTAATTTGTACGGATATAATGGATCTACGCTTTTACTTTCGATTTCCAGTATATGAGGTCTTAACAGACTTTCTTTTTTTCTTACAATAAAAGCTTTCTAATTTATCGAGTAATTTATCGGTTAGTATAACTATAAAATGCTAAGTATCGTATAAGAAATTAATGTGGAAAAGCTTTGGTTCAAAGCCTTTTCATTACTTTGAAGATTTTAATTAATGCTTGGGTTCTTACTTTTTTGTAACACTCTCTGGCTGGTCTTTTGAGGTTAGGTTTAGGTCTCCTTTTTATGCTTTGAGCTCGATAAATCTTATTAGAGCTTTAATGAATGTTAAATCTATACAAACATATATTTTGAAAGCCACTTCATTATTTCACAAAGCTAGGTAATGGCGGTCTTGACTTTTTCAAAACTTGGTAATGGTCTTAGATAGGTTTATTGTTGGCTAAGAAGGTATTTTTTCCTCCTCCTCCTCAGGTCTTAGAACACTAGCAACACAGGGCATGTTCCAAAGGTACTTAGGTGTAGCTTCGACTTTTAAACAAGAGAGAAGTTATTTACATTTTAGGAGTCATCATAAGCCACCTACCTCTAAGATCCCACCTTCAAAAAATTAGTGAAGTGGATTCGGCTGAGTGTATCTGCTTTGACGAAGAAGAGACGCTGGGACCTTAGTCTTGCGAATGCTATCTTTTCATGACCTCTAATGAACCAACTTTAGATATAGTGTGGAGATGGGATGGAAAAGTTAACAGGTATTTGCTGGATAAGGCTTAACTAGTTAACACTCGGGAAAACAAAGAGCATAATGATGGCCGTCTACTTTCTGGCGCCTCCATTTTTAACCAATTAACAAAAATAGAAGTCAGCTAAAATCACAGCCTTGTTACTGCAGCATCTCGGAGAAAGTCTTCTCATAATTGTCTGACAGCACGAAGAATCATTTATAATAACTAAATATGCTCGGTAGCTTGTCATTGTCTGACAAAGTTATGTCCTTATTGTGCAACCTTCCAGCTGAAAATGACAGTCGCTAAATAATTTTAGAGCTCACACCACTTCACCTAGTAATCGGTCAGGTAGCCAAAAACACACTGCTCCAAATGACAGCAAAAGGGTGTGACAGAGGTAAGGTAGTCTCATCCCCGAGCATGAAATAATTAAGTGGCTTAATATTATTGGCTCTTCTCTGAAGTGACAGCATTACCAAAAGGTTGAACTTCACCAAGATGTTCAAGTTTACGCTTAGCAGCAAAGGTGAATGGGATGAATTCACTCTCTCCAAGCCACTGCTTAGGGATAGTGCAATCAAGTGGTACTCGAAAACGTCGGAGGGAATTAGTGCAGAATGGGAAGTTTTCGCAGCATTTTTTCAAGCAGAAGTCGGTGCGTAGAGATAAACCTCCAACGGAACTATCACAGCGGATGCATAGTCATACTCAGTGACAGTCAAGCGGCACTTGAAGTAATATCCGTCTATGAGATAAAATCGCTACTGGTGCAGGAGTGTAGGGAACGGTTGAGTAGTCTAGCGGAACGTTACCAAGTGCATCTCATCTGACCTGGTCACAAAGATATAGCCAGGTAGGACCTGAACGCTTCATCTTGGTGGGTAATCATATCATAAAGGAGCTGCTCCGGAGAGGTATTGGAAAAAAATCCAAGGCATGCGCAATGCGTGGGGGGTTATAACTTCAGCAGGCTTAAATACTATGTAATCAATCTCCCAAAGGAAAAACTCAGGCTACTTGTCGCATTCTATACTGACCACTGCAAGCTGAAAAAGCACTTATATAAAATTCCGGTTCTGCGACAGGGAGCCTGAAGCTCCAGAATACCAGCATATTGACTGCATAGCAGTCTGCAGATGAAAGATAAAGGCCCCGAGATCAAGATTTCCATACAGGCCTCACTAGTATCTAGCAGTACATTGGATATGCTGGGCGAGGTGAGTCTTTATGATTTAGGAGAGGTAAACGGTGCAATCTTCATCTATCTGGTTTTCTCCCTATCTATCTAAGTATATTAAGCTAAACTGAACAAGTGATCAGAGTACCGTTGCTAGGTGGACAGTTTAAAAACGAAATGGTAATCTTTCCCAATTCAGACCGAATTTAAATACTTGACGATTCTCTGTTTACAACAAAGTGAACCTGTAGCAAGTACTCGTTTCGTATTCTATAAAAAATTAAACCTTTGGATCCTATGTATATATTATTTGAACTGGTTTATCAACTAATTAAATATCATTAAGAATTCTTTTGAGAATACTCATCAGCTGCAATTATTTATATACCAAACTAATAATTACAGTATTAATACTCATTTCTTGGAAAATTACTCAAGCACGAATGCGATTAAACTCAAACAATATTCTTCTTTCTTACTGCAGTGGACTTAACTTTTTTTAACCGTTACACACTCAAAGCGCTGTCAAAGTAAACTAGTGAAATTCCAGACAAGTGTAAAAGACCGCAATAACAAGATAAACACGTGAGCACAAGAATTCCTCAATTCCAACAGCGCAATTGAAACAAGAATAAGATTGTTGAAGGCAGAAATTATAGAAAAAAATAATAATTCACAATTCTAAGTGAAATAAGATAAGATTACAAGAAATAAGTGTAGTAACTCGACATACAGTATTATAGAAAAGTAACAAAACATGGGCGTAACACTGGAGGTGCGAAATGGCAAGAACGCCAAGGCGAACGCAGCGGATCTTGAGGGTAGTGGCGGCATGCAGACAAACCGCACAAGGTACTTATAAGCAATATTGTATTACAGAGATATTTTTGTACCTTCTAGCAACCGTTATTTAATTTGAGACCACTCACCATTCCATATAACATTTTATTGCAGTAAAATGGAGACTGCGACACATCTTTTCAAAGGTAGCGTCGGCGCTGGCCTCTTCGCTATGGGTGATGCCTTCAAGAATGGCGGTCTGGTCGGTGCTACTGTGCTGTTGCCCATTCTGGCGGTTATTTGCGTGCACTGTGAGCGTCTGCTGATTGACAGTTCGATCATGGTCGTGGGTAAGACACCCGGTGTGGACTTCTTCGATTATCCGGATACGGTGGAAAAGGTCTTTGAATATGGGCCACCGCCTGTGCGAAAATTGTCCAAATTAATGCGTACAATTGTGGAGACTTTTCTGTGTGTAACACAATTCGGCTTCTGTTCGATATATTTCGTTTTCATTACGGAGAATCTGCATCAGGTGAGTAAGTGTTCTTATGTAGGGCGAAAGGGTTAGTGCTTGAAAGTGAGCCATAGGTTTTAGCTGAGATCGCGTCCAAACTTTTAAGTTTCCATTTGTTGTTGTAGCGGCAGAGTTTATGCCAAGTTGACAGTCCATGGCCGGTTAAAATCCGGGTCCATTCCAGTTACGTAGACCCGACTGTCGAGCGAACGGTTTCTACATATTTGCTTTTCAACTATTGTGTCTGCCTTATAAAAACTATTGGTGATTTTTCAAACACTATAAGGCACAGTGGTACATGTTTCTAACTTAAAACCATTCAAACACTCTTTTAATAGTCTCCGAAAAATCTGTTTTGATAACAATTTGAATATAAATTAGACTACTTTTCGATTCAGTAGACCTCCTGAGAATGGCATGACCCTTCGAATGTCGATAAGTTCTTCGAGTTTCTTTTAAGAAAAGTTTATACAGAAGGTTTTGCCAGTTTTTTCCATCATAAGATTAAATAAAATAACTTAAAGTATAAACTTTTTTTGTAACAACAAATTTCTCTACACTCGCACCCCCATAGGTACTGCAACAAAACGGCATCGAAATTAGTCAAACCACCACAATGGCAATCACATTGCTGCCGGCCATGTTGCCTTCGTTACTCACCAATTTGAAATACATCTCACCCGTTTCGATGTTGGCCAACTTGTCGCTACTCTTCGGTCTTCTAGCCACGCTGGTAATCGCGTTGCAAGGCCCCATGCCGGCCATAAGCGAGCGTCACTACATCACCAACGGTACACAGATGGCATTGTTCTTTGGCACAGCGCTTTTCGCCTTCGAAGGCATTGCGCTTATACTACCGTTACGCAATAAAATGCGTAATCCTGAAAACTTTACGAGTACTTTTGGTGTTTTAAATGTGACCATGGGAATGGTAACGACAATTTTCATATTCACCGGTTTCATTGGTTACATGCGTTGGGGTGAGGATGTTGATGGCAGCATAACGTTGAATTTGAATGCAGAAGAAGTGTAAGTAGAGAGAGAGAGAGAGAGAAAGAGTGGTGGTGGTGGACAGGGGTTTACTCTAAAGTCGTATTAATTTATGTTCTTCGTTTCGTTTTTTGTCATTTCAGCATGTCACAGGTTGTCAAAATCGTCGCTGCGCTGGGCGTTTTCTTCGGTTATCCCATACAATTCTTCATCCTGATTAAGATCATCTGGAAACCGATGAAGGAATCATGCGGTGTAGCCCAAAGCTATCCTATTACTGTACAAGTTGTGTTCCGTTTCATCATGGTGATGTGTACATGTAAGTATTGAGCTTTTAAAGAACAGAAAATTTGATATACTGGCTCATAGAAAAATATGGCGGTTTTGTCACATAAGCCTTTGAAAAGTTATGTAGAGGAGAGTAGATTTATAAAGTTTTTTTTTATAGTTTTTAAAGTAATAAGAAATGCCTGTTGTTGTATTGAAAAATAAAACTCGAATACTTCTTCTGAGAAAAATTTCCCTGAATGTATATAAATCCGTATCTATATCGGTTACTTTGGCTCAGCTATCATAAGATAGAAGCTTTATAGAGGATAGTCGGAAACCAACACATTCCCAAATTGACATTGAGAAAACGGCCCTAAATCACAAAAGTTTGATGTTTTAAATAGACTTCATAATCATAATTCATGACAGCTGTCAATAATCATAATTTAAGACAGCTGTCAATAATCAACTGTTATCTACTATAAGTTTAGTTCCTGACTCCGTATACTAAAGCATCTCAATATAATGGAAAACTACCACAATTTTTCCAAAAAAA
>NW_017535407.1:1847894-1866176 GCF_001853355.1 Bactrocera latifrons
AAAAAAGTTTCTTTCATACGTTTTGCGTAGTTGCTTTAATTCAATAGTAAAATATGGCAGTTGCCGTTATAAATCGTTTAGTGCTCGCACTAGGCAATCGCTTGGGCATATGAAGGTACATACATATGTATTTCTCTACGGGATCTCAAATCACTCGAGCAAAGTTTTATGGGGACCATAAAGTACATATGTACATATTTTTTATGATACAAAAAAATTCTCACAAATTATGAAATAAGTAGCGATGAATGACGTTGATACTAACGATTTTAATATCCAGTCGTAAACATAATTAGCGATTATAAATATTTATCTAGACCAGTGCGTCAATATGTATGTTTATGAAGAATGGAATTTTCAGTGAAAGTTACTAGTGGTCTCCGATAGCGTTCTAAATACAAGCAAACAAACAAGTTCAACTCTACGCTAAACAAATTTGAGATTACGTATAAGATAACTTTACAATGACCTGCTCCAATGATGCATGATGGATGTATGGTCATGGCTGCATTTTACTTGATTTAAGGTAGCCTAAGGCCGCACGGTTGTAACTATCTTGAACTATTTCGAGGTTCCCAACTTTTTTAAAGAAAAAACACTGCAACTTCAAATTTAATTGAGAATGTTTATTATCATTCGAAAGAACGTTCGTTGTTATTTACTTTTTGAAGGAAATCTCTTTCAAATGTTAGCTGCGGCTACTTCTTAGATGGACGATCCGTTGAGTCCAATTTTAGAACACTCGTTCGAGCATTTCAATTGCTAATTCGAGTGCCACGCGTGATGTTTTTCACCAAGGCCTGAATCGAAGTTGAATTGTCCGCATAGACTTAAGACGTTACATATCTTCACAGGAAAAAGACTAACGGTGTCATATCACACGATCTTGACGATCAATCGATCGGCACAAAACGTGAAATCATCCGTCGCACCTAAGTATTCCCTCAATAAATCCATTGATAGATGTGACGTGTGGGAAGTGGCCGAGATCACAAGCTTCATTTTCAGGCACCAAATAGTCGATTATCATGACGCGATAACGGTCGCGTTGACGGTTTCGTTCTCACCGGCATCATTGGAGAAATATGGATCGATGATTCCACCGGACCATGGCAACTTTTGAATCTCTACAGGTTGCAATTAGGGACAATTTTGCCATGACAAAATTTACCCATGAGAAATGGGTCTTGTTGCTTGAAAACGTCCTATCTCCAAGGAGCCCATATAGCGAGCGATTTCGCTTGGGAAGGTCGAGCGGTTTGAGTTTCTGCACAAGCTCGACAAAATGCACCAAGTCGTTCCATACGTCAGTCCGAATTGTTGCGAACGGCGCCGAATCGATGTTCCACGGTCCCGTGTACACTTTGAGCTACGGCTGCTATATTTTCTTCAGTGCGTGCTGACACGTGGTATACAATATTGACAAAACAATACTCAACAAAAATAAAATGTCAGCTTGACACGACTCACATGTGGTCTGTCAAAAAAAAAAGGCTATTGCAAAAAGTACAACTACTTGATTCATCCGTTAAAGAATTACTCAGGTTTCAAAAATGGATATCAATCAAAAGTGTCTAGTCTCCAGTTCATTTTTTACCAAAATTTTCGAATCCAACCTCAATTTTTTTTATTATACCTTGAACAAGCATACATACATACATTACGTATCACGAAGCTTGCACAAAAAAATGTTGGTGACGCTATAAAATATGTATAAAAATAATCAGTGTGACTGGTTCGTCTGTCCGTCTGTTTGTATATTCGCAAAATAGTCCTTCAGTTTTTCAGATATCTGGAATTTTACTTATTCTCTTCTTCCCAAGAAGCTGCTCATTTGTCGGAACCGTCGATAACGGACCACTCTGAGCAGTAGCATACAAACTGATCAATCAAAATCAAGTTTTTGTACGAAAAACTTGTTTACTAGCTTCAAATACTCTACTTTTTCCCCGCACAAAGTTTTCCAACCCAACCTCAACTGTTTTATTTCTATATTACATATTGAATTAGAAAATATATTATATATTATATGTATATAAACTATTAATATTTTAACTTATCAACCAGAAATTAATAATATTTTGTTTATTAAATAATTATCTTCACTCTTCTTTGCAGTTGGTGTTGCTGTGATTGTGCCCAAACTCGGACTCTTCATTTCGCTAATCGGTGCACTGTGTTCCACTTCATTGGCGCTCTTGATACCGGTGATACTTGATTTTGTTTTGCGCGCTGGCGTGCCCAAAGCCCTGACCACTTGGGTGTACCTGAAGAACATGGCGATTGTGCTGATTGCCTTGTTAGGCATTGCCACCGGCACTTATCAGAGCGTTGTAGAGATAATCCAAGAATTTTATGATTAAATATGTTGTGACAGGCAAATAACAATTAAGTTTGATATCCATGTACGTATGTGTTGATGTGGTATTTATTACCGTTATATATTATGCATTAGTTGTGTCACGTGTTGTGTTAAGTTAGTACATTTTTAAGTAATTATGGCCATGAGAAAAGTAATTATCGATAAAAACAAATTATTGTAAATAAGCTGTTATGTAAATACTTAGTTAATAGGTCGTCCCTCATATATTTTTTCATAATGGAGGGATATCATTACGATTTCCATGCCTAAGTAGCACCAAATAGTCTGTTAGCTTTTCTATTAGTGTTAATTTGATTAAATTTAAGTATTTGTATTTCTATGGTTTTTATATAACGTGAAGCTGTGCTAAGATGAACACTGTGTTACTTTGTTTTAAAAATTCTGATTTAAAAAGCGTAAATTACTTTATATAAATTTTAAATATTATTTGTTTTTAGTTCTTAACTATAATTTTAATTGCAAGAACATATGTATTATTAGTCTAAAAGCTTTCCATAGGATAAGAAAGTATTTTATAGAAAAATGCTAAATAAAAAGAAAATACAATTCAACTATAACATCTAAACTAATGACATTTTTTTTTTTTGAAATGTTTTCTAATAAAAAAGGGTCACATACAAGATTTCATCGCTCAGTTTGTATGACAATTTTATATTATAATGGTACTTTTATCGTCGGTTTCGACAAATTGACAGCTTTTTGGGAAGAAAAGGACGCGTGCGAAATTTCAGAGCGACTTATCATTAACTGAAGGACTAGTTCGCGCAGCACGGTTTTTAAGAAAACAATTTTTGCAATTTTTTTCAACTTTACCATACATTTTGTTTTTAATTTACCATCTTCATAAAAACACAATAATACACTAGACATTTTTTTTTTTTGTGTATAAAATAGCGACCATTAGAATTTCACGTTTCTAACATGGCCGCATTTTTGCCTTTATTTGCTTTTTTACTTTGTTTTTTCAAGTACTCGCTCTTATCAAGATTATTCTGGAAGAATGTAGTCTCCTTGCGCGCCTGCGACACCTCGGTGTGTAAGCGTTGCTTATGCACAGCTTGCTCATAGTTCATACGCTCCGTGAGGTGCACCCATTTGAAGCGAGGCAAATATTTCATACTCCACATATAATCGTAGAACTGTGACTTTTTACGTGTAGAAATTTGTTTATTGTTTAAGAGTTCAACAATTTGTTTGGCCGCGCGCTTTGACTCGAACTCAACCCAACCCTCTGTGAAGTGACGCGCCAAGCGTTTTCGCTTCTTCTTTTTGTCGTTGCCTGCTAACAATATCTATGTTTTAGAAGTTTTCTCAAGGCATAGTAAATGAAACTTACCACCGGGTAATTTCTCTGGTTGTAAGTACACACGTCCAAGTTCAGCATACTCGCCCAGAATTTCACGCATTCTAGTGACATTCATGTGTTTGGGTATGTTCGATATGTAAATGATGCCCTTCTTGCGTTTCTTTTTCGCCTTCACATTGAAGTTGCCCATGTCCATTTCATCATCCTCGTCATCGTCGGCACCAGCACTTTTAAGATTTTCCCCAATATTGCTGGTTGCTGATGTTGTGGTTTGCTGTTCTAGATCGGACTGCGCAGATCGTCCGCCACTTGAGTCCTGCATATTGGCAACCTGCGACATTTCCTCCAACTCCTCTGGGGGTGGTGGTGGTGGTAAGCCACTTTGTTGTTTCTTTTGCTTAATTTTTACAATCATTTAAATGTTTAATTCAAGTAAACTATATTTTCGACAATGTACTGGTAGTATTGAATAGGAACACGCCGTTGAATCAAAACAAATTTGACAGCTGACAATTAGGGTTTCCAATGCAAGTTATAAAGAGCTACTATTTTATTACAATAATAAAATCTCTCAACAATTCCGAAATTTATGTTTTTTTATTCTTAGTTTTATTTAATTCATAGAAAAATAAAACGGTTGTATTATCTAAAATACCACAACACTGCAATCTTGCAAGTTGTAACATGCTAGTGCTGCCATTCATAAAAATTATAACTAATTTTAATTCGCAAATCAAGGTATATTCAATCACTTTTATTATTGTTAACATAACTACTTTAAATAGCGTAATTTTATTGAAATATTATTAACAGCAAGAAGTTTCTTTATTATAATTTATTAAATAAACAAATGGTTTCCTGCTTGCCGTTCCCTACTGGTAACACTCAATAATTCTAGCGAGTAAACCGACTGTCAAAGAGAACTAACGAATTGGTTGACTGTCAACAAAAGCTAGTTCTGCTGCTGCTGTCGCCTGGAAACGCAAGCAGAGAACAGGTAGGTAAACAACAGCAAACGAGAAGACAACAACAAGACTGGGCAGTCCCCTGAAATAGACGTTAAAATTGTGGCTTCAAAAAACAACAAATAAACGAGTGGCAACCAAGCAGCGAAAAATGACGAAACAAGGTAAACGGCAAAATTCCATGGAAGCCAAGTGACAAACGAGTTGTTGACATGAGTGCGAACGGGAGTAAAGCGCGCGTGTGCGGAGAACGCGATTTTTGAAAGAATTTCAAATTTTCCAAGTGTGTAATGCATAATGCAGTTGTGTCTACTGATCGGATTTAACGAAAACTAACAAATTTAATGCACTTGCTTAGTGCAATAAGAAACTAAAACACGATATTAGCAACTTGCAAGTGCAACGAAGTGAAAAAATACATATATTATGTGAATAATTGTGGTAACGAAACATAAAGTATGTAATAAAATATAAGGGAAAAATTAACCAACGAACGTGTCTGTGAGATTGTGCAAAATAAAGAAAGGAAGCAATAACTAAGAATTGATAAAAATGCCATAAGTACCGACTGCGTTGAACCAACGGCGACGAAACTAAATGTAAACGTTTATAATGCAAAAGCGGTGAAGCAAAAACAAAAAGAAAAAAAAAAAAACGACAAGTGTATAACAAACTGAAGTGTGTAAATAAATTTGTTTTCTTTGTTGTTTTAGATACATTTTGCATTTGTATCTACATTTATTACGTTTTTTCGCTTATGGCCACATTTTTGCGATCCTAAATCTGAGCTGTAAAATCCAGTTTTTAACTCGCGCATTCAGATCGCCATTTCTTCCAGTTGTGTATGATGTGTGCTTCGTTTAGCATTGTTTGCGCTATATATTCTAGTGATTCATGTTTTCCTTAAAAGTTTATAGCGATAGTGATAGGAGCTTTACTGCTAATAAGCAGTTGATCTTTCAAAGAAATATATGTACATATTGTAGATTCCTTTATAAACAAAAGAATAATGAATAAAGTTCCAAAATAATTTTTTTTTCTTATACCATCTAATTCTTAAATCCACCCAGGAAGTGCAGCTGTCAAGTGCTAAACATCGTACAGTACATGCACTTCCCAATTGTGCTATTATCTTGCTTTAGTAGAAATGCTGGCTTACTGGCACTAAGTTGGTGTTTGTGTAACGTATTTTCGTGTCGACAAAGCGCAGCTGCATACTATTTATGTGGAAGCAACCACAAAAACTACATCCACCAAACACAAAAATACCCGGCGTACACCTATGTATGTCTATGTATTTATGTATGCAATTCAAGGATCACTAACGGCGCCTTTGCTAGTGCATTTTATAGACGGCAATTGGAGGGTGACTCCATAGCTTGTCATGACCCTCTCGAGAATAGCAGCACACATCATCGACTACACAATGAATGCTGTATAATTGCATTGTTTTTGTTTATAATATAATAATTTTTTTCTCGTCTGGCGATGGCCTAGCGCGCGCCTATTATATGACCTTGTAATTCGTATTTCTAAAATATTTTAATGCTTTTCTATACCACTACTTATAATATTTTAACTAATCGCAGAGCTGTCAATTTAAAGTAACTAAACGTCTGCGAAAATTTCAAATAAATGAATTACTGCCGAATATAAAACGAATGCGTGACTCATTAGCTATTCACCTAATTGATAAAAATTTAACTTAGTGTTGTGTACTAGAAAGTGAAAATTATTTGTTAAAAAAATAAAAGTGTTTGTCAAGTTTAACGAATAGTTGTTTGTGCAGAGAATTAGCGTAGAAAAATTGTCAAAAATGAAGGTCACCGTTTGTTTTGGTGCCATCCGCATTGTTGTGCCGTGTGGCAATGGCGATTTGCTGGTGAAGGATCTTATAAACGAAGCAACCAGGCGTTACAAGAAAGCAGCAGGAAAGGTGAGTAATCAAAAAAGAATGAATAATATAAAACATGATAAGTAGAACGAGTCAGTTTGTTGAATTTGTTGAAATTTGGCATGAATTCTGTCAATTGAGGGGTCGCCGTAGTTCTTATTGTAAGAAATATTCTTATTTTTAGAAATATTATATCTGCTGAGGAACCTTCATATAATTTTAAGATAATAATAATTTGGAACAACGCACTTACGCCATCCTATGCTAAATGCAATTGATGATCGTGTTTTAAAGAAAGAGAACTTGTTGAATGTTGCATATTCCAAGAAACTGCATTCAGCCATACCAAATTTTCATATAAAATAAATTCTTTTCAAGTTATTTTGTAAATATCATTCCAGTTTCACTTTCCGTTATCGGCGTAATCTTTAAACGCTAAAGTCTTATCTTTACGAGAAGAACTACTTTTTTCCTACTAAGAGATTTACCTGTTTTCTTAACTGAAAATGCAATCAGTTTTATTTTCCATCAACGAAATAAAACTCAAAGTAAAGGGAAGAGCCAACTTTTATTTGTTTAATGATAAAATCGAGTTACTAAAATTGCTTAAATATTGGCGTTGTAAACACGCAAGAGCTGATAAAAGTTGCTCTGAATCCTATGCGTTTGAAAGGCCTGAATTGTAAGAAAAACTATGTGCCAAGAACAAAAATGCAATGAGCAAATATAAACAGGTGAACTCCGTTGACCTCGGCGGCAGGAAAATATTTTCCCAATAAATGGAAAATTTTGTGGCCTTTTTATGTGTCTTATTCTCTTTCCTACTTTTATATTCTTATTTTTAATTACAATTTTGATGACCCTTTTCATTCTTGGCCACAAGAGGAGGGTGCATTCCACTTGCATTTGTACAAACAAATATTTTGCTTATGCACCTACCTTTTTCTGGTAACGAAAGATGTCCAACATTTGTTCTACAAGCCAATCAGCTCAGATAGATACCTTACGAACAGCGATAAAAGCCAAATAATTAATCAAGAAAACATGAAAAACCCAAAAAATGTAATGAACTTGTGTTTACAAGAGGGAAAAGCAGGTAGAAATTTATAAAAATTATTGCAGGCGTAGTAAAGTTGTTACATAAGAGAAACTTAACAATAAAATGTTCCAGATTGTGTCTTCTCCTGTAGATAACAAAGACGAGCTCAAAATGCTAATAAGAATTTAAAGCGCATAAAAATAATCAAATCTACTCAATTTGATTCAATTTGGTTAGAATTATAATAGAACTGAAATGCAATGCATTCTAAGACAGTTTTTACAACAACAACATATGGCGTGAACTTAATTTGGTTTTTTTTCGTGACACTGCACATTTCCAACCACTTCAGCCTAACCAGCAACTCACCGCCTTCTCTTATAGCCAAAAGAAGGCTCAAGGCGTAGATAAAAAAATCGCTTTAAGAAAGCAGGAAGTCATCACTCTCCGCTGCCTGATTGCATTTAAGCCATGTTTCGAGTATTTGGTTTTTTGCCCTCCACTCATGGTATGGCAACTACCACCACATACCACAGCATACACTTCCTATCAGTTGCGAGGGCACACCCAAAAATATTCTGAACTTTGCCGTCATGATCACTCATTTTGAAAGGTTCGAGATAGGCTAATTTAGACAGACTATGCTTTTTCTAACATTTTTTTTCTTGACCTGGCTTACTGCTCACTGGCCAGAGCCGGCCATCAATAAATGTTGTGTGACGTATCGATCGGAATTTGTTGCAGACTATTGCTTTGTTGTTGTTGTGTTTATGGCGTCGGTGGCGGCGTTGGTGTGGGTTGCGGCTTAAGCCTTTGGTTCCGCATTGTGCGCTTTGATGCTGTAGCTTATGTGTGTTGATGATGACGGTACATGCTTACACGTGGAAATGCAGGAATATTTTTGTTTTACAGCTGTCTCTTATACACATCTAGATGTGTATAAGAGACAGACTCTAACTCAAATAGGATAGTTCAAGGTCATTTATCTATAATTTATAAATTTATAGAAACTTGTGGTCTGATAATATTCAATCTAGTTTTTTAATATTCATATTTGTATTTTTCGTAGATTTTTCTCTTTTAAGCGCTTATTATAATAAAAAAAATTTATAAAGTCTGATCAAATTTGACCCGGACTGCCATTGAAAAAGTTCATTTTCATTTATTTTAATGCAAATCTTTATTATCGTCTTCAAAATAATCTCCCACTTCAATCGAAGTATCCAATTTTCACTTACACTTGTTATAAGCCACGGTTGAAAAGTTCTCCTGTGCCTTCAGCGAATTTTGTTTTCGTTTTTGGCTCATTTTTGAAGCATAACAAGCTGGACTGTTGGACAATTTTTATTTTTCTACCTCTATTCCGAGCCTTATTTGACATCGTTTTTTCGTTTTTGCACAAGGTTGCGGTTTTTACGTTCTCGGTTTCTTAGCCGAAACATTAATCAAAATGTATTAAGTCGATCCAGAGATGTTGGATCCCCTGATAGGTCTCTGTAGACAATAGAACAATTTTAGGCATTATTACTTTAAAATTTGCGATGTTATCGTCAGATAATTATGCCGGAAATCGATATAAGCCATTCTTAACTCTTAAAAACTTCACCTTGCCCTTCCGACCCCAGATCGTACGTAATTTTTTTTTAATGTTTAAAAACTTTGCTAAATTTATTTTTTTTTAGTTTAAATTTTATTTTTATTTTTTATATTTATTTTTTTAATTTTATATTTAATTATTAATTTTTTTATATTTTATCTTTAATTTTTATTTTTTTTTTTATTTTTTTTTTCAAAAACTGCACCTAACTGCATTTTTTCTGCATTCCACTGTACCCCAATGCACCAGCGCGCTTATCGTCTTGCACTTGGTTCAACTACGTCATTGTAATTCATCCCCACACACATTAGCGCTATTTAAACTCTGTAATGTACAAAAAATGCATTATTAATTTGTTGTTGCATGTTGTAATTAATTTACGTTTTTCCACATATTTCCGTTACACAACTTACACGTTACCAGCATTTGAGGCGAATTTAAAGTGATTTTAATGATTTTGGTTTTGTTGTTTTTTGTATGACTAAGGGGCGTTTACCGATCGCCACAAAGCGATTTGGGTGCTGAGAATGAGTAAGGAGAAACTAAAGAATTTTTTTCTCCTTTTTTAATTAAAAATTCTAAAATAGTGTGCATTGAATAATGCTAAAAACATTACTTTTGAAGGAAGAAGTATTTACTGGGCAATTCACCTTGTGGTGCATGTCAAGTGTTTGAGCATGAAAGTTGAAAACTTTGTTGTAATTAGGAATTTTTGTTGTTGTTGTGTTTAAAATTGTGGTTGTTGTATTTATATAATATCATAAAATAAGATTTTTTAGATTTCCGAAGGTCATATATATCGCTTTAAAACTGATTGAGTTTGCGATCTAGTTAGCGATGTAGTTAGTGTTCAGTTAGTGTTCTAATTAGTAATCAGTTAGCATTCTAGTTAGCGATTACTGTTAAGTCGGTCTTAATTAAGTAGAGCCAACGGAAAGCTGTAGATAATTTAAAGTGTCCACTTAAAAATTTTGCTTTAGAAACACTTTCTCCATCAGAGAAATGCACTCATAGGTTTTCTTCGTACAACAACTATACAAGCTATAAATTAATTAAGCAGCCACTACATGAAAGTTTAACTGCTTTATATTATTTATTTATTATTTCTGCTTCAGACACATATTTCACATAAATTGTTGTTATTTTTTCTTGTTGCTTCAACCAAAAGTACTTTTATCACCCGCCATTTCTCTGCTGATTTCATATCGCGCTTACGCTGCAACAATAAGCAAAATGAGATTTCCGTGTGAAATTCGGCGTTTTCTTCATTTTTATGGAGCGAGAGAAATGCAAGCCATGCAAGAAGCGCTAAAAACTATGTCAATTGTGCAACCACGCTTAATTTTTCTCATGCGACCACATACATACAAACATAGTAAATAAGTTACAGTAATGTTAAAAAATTACGGAACAATCCATTTTTACATAGATAGAGAGGAACCCAAAATAATCATTTGATGCCATACCTGGACTATAAGATGGCTGCATAAGAACATCTCAACCAAGCTCCAAAAGCTTCTGGCGAGTCAATATCGATCCTGGTGGCCTGGCGTTGTCCTGGTGGAACAAAATGTTTCTTCCATTGGCCAAAGCCGGCGGCTTCTAGGTGCTTGCTTCCTTTTTATGGTACTACGTGCATGTAAAGCCCGAATTAAGAGATTGCCATACTTTCTATGAACCCGGCGAATTGGCTGGCATTGATATTGGCCGCCTCAATAATTTTGTTGTAACCTCCAAGCGTTTTGTCGATATGCGACGGTCTTTTTGATCCATACTTAGGAGTTCTGGGCAACAACAACGCTCCGGTGTGTCCAGCTGTATAGGAAGAATTATTCGTGGCTTCACGAAAAATCAGCATACTTACCTAACCTAACCTAAAGCCATCTATTGAGAAAATAATACATTTGTTTATATTCGTCTAACTATGATTTTTTCAATCCTAAAAGTATGCTTTGAATATAAATCTTGCTCTATTCTGGCTAAGTAGACCACAGATTCTAGAGTGAACCTCTGCTTTAGTTCTCAGTATGGTGTTTGCGAACGCTAGGCTCTTTTCTTTACCCATTAGACTCCGAGATTAAAACTTATCTTCGCCGCTTAAATTACTAAGTCTAACTTACCACGCATATTAAATTAATTTTTGTAGTTAAAGAAGACATGTGTATGAATTGCATAATTCACTTTTCTGACTTTTCCGATTTTTTGATTCATGTGATCAAATTTGACCCGGACTATTCTAATTAAATTGTAATTCAAGAGCACAAAGCATTCAGTGAAGGTCGTGAAGTCATCGAAACCTCAGCTAGTCGTCTATCCACCTTTGTCAATAAGGATACCCTCGAAAAAGTCAAACCAGCAGTGTTTAAAAATTGTCTTGTTGGCATCAAAGAGATGGCAGAGGATCTCAACATCTCTTATTGATTGACTCAACATATTTTGGTTAATGTTTTAGGTAAAAAGCGCTGTAGTTGTACCATAAGACCTGAYATATTGCAAACAAACAAACAAAAAAAATTGCAATCCGGGTCAATTTTGATCAGATGTTATTATTGTTGCAATTCAGTAACGTAAAAAAATATGAAGAATGAGTTTGTGTTGATTATTAAGAGCTCAAATTATTTGCTTACATTGCATTTATTTTACTCACCACTGTATATCCACTTGTAGTATTTATTAAGCTATCTTGTTATGCTAGTAAAAATATCGGAAAAATATTTAAATGTCTTGTCAAAAGTGTTTGAAAGATGCTCAACAATATCATTTGTTGGCTTGCTTTCATCTGCTTTTACCTCTTTTACGTTTCGCTCACCACGTGCGTTCTGAATTTTGTGCATCATTAAAATTAACTGTCAACGCTGCGCGCACTTCCGTGCAAATCTGCAACTTGATGCAAGCAAAAAAGATTAAAAAATAAATAAAATAATAAATTAACACAAAAACGCTACAATAAAAGTAGCTTACCAATTGTCTTCTAGCTCTGCCGGCATAGCGTAAGTATTGCTAAGCATGCAACACTGCGCACTGCAGCTCACTCGCCGCTCGCTTCCTACGTGCGAGTAACTTTTGCCTTGGCTTTGTAGAAATCGCAGCTGTAGCGACATTTTCTTTAACTAAAATATTTTATATTTTTTTTTTGTTATTTGTCTCATGACACTTGTTGTTCTTCGTATCGGATTTTTGCCGTTAAATTGCATATCAACATGAAACCATAATAACCATATTCTACATACATTGTATTCGTTTTACTCGCCTGCTTTTTGAATTGTTTTTTTTTTTTTAATTTTTGTTTGCATTATTTATCATTATTCGCCTATATAAATTTCTTGTTTCTGCTGACAGTCGAAAGTTGCACACTCGCTTAGTTTAGACATTCTTCTGCTTTACTTCTATTCTCATTTGGTTTTATTTTGCCTTTCAAAGTATTTGAAGTTTACAAGTGTCTCAAGTTTGGACTGCAAATGCGCTGCAAACCACTGCGCTTGCTATTTCCCACGTCCTCTGTGGTCCGCTATGCGCTGGTGATCTATGCAAGTGGGCGTTGCTCGTTCGTTTCGCGTATTCTATTTCTCTTGAAGTTTTAAATGTCACTTGGTTTGCACATATTTTCTCCTGAATGCGAGCAGGCGTTCGTGATTTTGTGCAGAAAATAATTTAATGCAGCAATTTTTAGCAGCAAAACCACTTTTGTTTTATACTTTTGTGTTAGAAATAAAAAAAAATTTAATTGAGTTCATTAAAAAAATTTCTGCTTTAATACTTTTAAGAAAAATTTAATTAATGGATTACCTGACCCGCTTAATAAAACCAATTAGCCAATTGGCAATAGTAATATTTATAGTCTACATTTTTTAATTGACTCCATTACTATGAAATACTTAATTGAGTAATTGAGTAAATTGAAAGGCTATGTATTTTTGTCATATGAAGTTCTTAATTGAATCAATTAGAAATTTACTTCCATTTATTTACCGCCATTTGTTAATTGTTTTAATTTAAAAATTCGCCATTTTTTTGTTATAAGATTAAATTTTTTACACCAAAATTTCTATTAACATTAACATTTATAGTTAATAAATGTTGAAAAAACTCCACTTATTAAACACAGAGGTTAGGTTCGGTTAGTGTGGTAGGCCAATCAGCCACACACAGACCAGTTTTGGTTCTTTGAGATACCAAATGGAGTTTAGTTACTAGGTTTTTTAAGGTGCCTGCGATTGACGCGAATTTCTATAGACTCTGTGGCCTCACTATCGATACCTCTTCCAGTGAATCAGATCGCGGGGACCCAAGATGCTTACAGCGTAGTCTTGTTAATGCGGGACAAGTGCACAAGATATGCTCCATTGCTTCCCAGTGCCTTGCTATTGACGTTTCCTGCAGTCTTCTCGATATTTCAGTCCCATTCTGCAGGAATCATGATCCTATAAGCTCTTCCATCAAGTGCCAATGGGAATTTTGAGTATTTCTGATCTACCATTTTCCAAATGACTTTTGCTGTTTTGCATCCAAAAGTTTGCACCATCGGGTTTGATATTCTTTACCATGTTTCTGTCCAGATCGTCGTATGGACAATGCTTGGGTTTCCCAATGTTCATCACGTTTTCGGATGTTAGTCCATTCTTGGCAATCTCGCCCACTATTTTATTGCTCTCGTTGCTTTTGTGATCTGGCACCCAGTAGAAGTGAAGTTCTGACAACACTTTCCACTGCCACCTTTCTTCCCAAAACACTTCTGGCCGATATGCGATACGAGGTTACTGCCTTGATTACTGCTTGACTCTGGAATTGCCTGAAGCCAGCTCTGCGGTTTCCGAAATAGTAAAGACCTCAGCTTGAAATATACTGCATTGGTCCGGCAACTTAAAAGGCTGCTTTTTGCCTGACTGTGGACAGTATATCCCTGCACCAACTCCTTCGACCATTTTCGCGCCATCCGTATGAACTATTTTTTCTATGTTTACTTTGAACCGATTGAAAAGTGGTATCATGTAGTCGGTGCTTGCGGTGATATATCTAAATTCTCCTGCGGTCAGTAGTTGTTTCGCCGGTTTTGCAGCACAATTTTCTACGAAGAAGGCTATAGGTGGCAGGTTTAGTACCAGTACTTGGTAACCGTCGTTATATAAGTACGATCGGGTTACGTTATATGACATTACAAGTAGAAAGATAAGACTTCCCCGATAATTACATATTTTATTGATTGTCTTAGTATTGTTAGAGTACACTTCAAAGATCATAGGCATAGAGAAAATACCATATTTTTAATTTTTCTTCGATAAAGTCGAAATACAAGCCTGACGGCTGAAAATAGGAATAGTGCCTATAACTCTGTTACTGTAATAGGTAATTATGCGCGATTACTGGAAAGCTATTTGTCGAAAATATCGTTAAAATAATAGAAATCGAGTCCGCCCAATACTTCAGGATTCGTACTCATTGTCCAAGATAAATACATAAAATAAATAATATTGCACTTTATACTGGCGTTTCGTTTACATAAACTTTTTGAGCAATCACGTACATACTATGAGATCATTTTAGTGCAAAATATATATTTTTTTGTTTGGTTTGTTCAACTTAATGTGAGTACGATCATAATTTATCTATTTTTTGGTTAGTAATTTACAGTGATATAAAAAATATTATGACCATCGATAAATAAGTTGAAACGATATTTCTATTCTTTTACCAAATTTTTATCACCGTTACCTAATACCAATACAAAAAGAGCTCAGCAACCAAAAGAGAACAAACTTATTTCATGGTGTGAATTAGTTTCCAATTGAAGTGACCGCACTAATCAAATGCAAGCCAACTTTTTAACACATTTTTGTTATTTATTTTTTACCGCTATTTTTTTCATTATCTCTCACATTTTTTACATGAATTTACGAAATTCATTTAATTGTAGTGAAGGCCATAACAACCAATAGATAGTGCTTAGTGTCCCCATTCTTTTAGGCTACAACAACTAATAAATACCAAAAATGCAACAATTACAAAAATAAATAGTAATAAAAAATAAATTTGTTTACATTATTATTTCGAAAGTCACCTAACAATTGGAGGCGTAGACTTTAGTAAGTGCAGCTGGCTGGCTGCTTGCCCCGATAAGCAGCCAAATATAAAGCGAGTAAAAATTGAAATGTCAAATAAAGCTATTAAATTCGTAAATAAAATGTTCAAGCGCACAACTTAGATAAGCGCTTTATCTGTGCGTCACTTTGTACTATTTTAAATATGTAAATATCAGCACTATATTGACACGTCGATACATTTCTTTGGAAAATACGCCTAACAAGCAACATGGCATTTGAAAATTTTTTGAATGGATGACGCATGTTGGTTTTATAAGCGAAAATTTGCTAATTAACTCATTATTAAACTATATGGACTTAATTTAGTCGATTAACAAATTGTCTGCATTAATAATTTTAATGGGATTTTACTAATTTACTCTATATTTATAATTTTATGGACATTTTGCTAATTGACTCAATTAAAAATTATCTGACAACCTTTATTGGGTCCATTAACAAGTTGTCTACCTTAATAATTATTTGGATGTTTTGTTAATTAACTCAATTAATTAAATATCTGCCAAGCTTAATTGAGTTAATTAGGAAAATCATCGTACTGACATTTATATATTAAATGCGACAATTGACTCGACTACCGGTTAATCTGAAACGTTTAAGGAGTCACTTAACAAATTGTCTACATTATTAACTGTTTTGAGGTTTTGCTAATTGCTTCATTTAATAAACTATCTTAAAAGCTTCTTTCAGTCAGTTAACAAGTTGTCTGCGTTTATATAGAATAGACTGGCCCAATTCAGAGGCTGTCTGAGACGGCTTTTAATAATTTTAATAATCAAATTGGCAGACATTGGTTTGTTAATTGCGTAATTTTAAACTCTCTGAAGTCTAATTCTACTAAGATATAAAAGTTAGAGAAAAGAAAGGGGCTTCTAAATTCTAAATTTCCAAGGCAAAGTATTATTAATTTCGAAAATTTTTTTAGATTTAGAATTAGTCTCTAAATTCATTATACCAAGCTTAAAATTCTAATTATCAAATAATGTTCGAATTTTTTTAAATTAGATTTTCTAAAATTTTTTTTGTTGGCAAATGATTTCAAAAAAAGACTGCGAAAAATCTCCATTAGAAAAAGTGAGAGCCATTGAAATTTTAATTTTCGAAAGTAAATATTTCTTAATTTCGAAAATTTGATACTCGAAATTCAATATTCGAAAATTCGATATTCCAAAAATTTAAATTGCGATTTTGAAAATTTCAATTTTCCAAATTTACCATTTTATTCCATTTATTCTGAATTTTTCCCCATTTGATTGTGGTCACTTTTTAAAATGTAATAATTAGCTCAAGTTATAAAATATTTACCAAATACAGAAAATATGATTTCAATCTAGATCTAATGATTTTAAAATGGTTAAATCATGCATCTCTTAGATCGGCATCAGCTCCACGACTCATTCGCACAGGTGGGCGATTATTCATAAAAATGTCTGTATACATTTCAAGTACCGACAATTCTCACCTTTTGCTAAATAATTTTTATTTGTTTATTTTTCTAACAGCTTCTATATAGCTATTAAATATATAATACATATACATATGTATGTATGTCTATTTATATGATTATTGACTTTTCCGATTGAATGGCCCGACAGCTCTTGGGTCTTCAGCTGGTATATACACACTATATGTAAGTGGGTAGTTCGCTCTTTTAGTGGATTATATAGACAAGTAGTCGAATGGAGGCAGTCGTTTCATGGTTAAGCTGAGCCTTAAGACATACACACTTAAAAACACATGTACATACATATGTACTCGAATCTGTGTCTGGCATTGCGAATTCTTGCAATCACAAATTTAAGTTGACTTGTTTATATTGAAAACGCATACATGTGTATGTTAATATTTATGCATGTATTTGTTTGTTATTTACTGCTGCTGCGGTTGTAAAGTTGGCTTTTTTTGCGCTTAATAATTATAATATATGTTGTTGTTTTATCCATGCAAAACCAGTTCTTGCCATTCATTGTGGAATTTCTGTATTCACTTGCTGTACCTACTTCTCTATGTGTACAAGTACACATAATAATATTTTTATTAACAAAATTAAAAAACATGGAATATATATTTATGTGTTTTTGTTTGTACAATATGTATGTATGTGGATTGTATAATAAATTGGCAGTTGTTGAAAACCGCCTGTTAGTAAACTGAGATTCAATAAACAAGCTTTGCAATTGATTCTTAACCAAAAAAATCAACATTAACACCAGTTACAGGCATGTCCCCAAGCTTTTAAGGATTTTCAAACAAAGAAAAAAATACTTGTTTTCCAAAAGTTCGAATTTTATATTTTCGAAATGCAAAATTTATTAGTTTCGAATATTTGGATTTTTGAGAAACAAATTTTATTATATTATATAATATGTAATTTCGAACACCAAATTTTTAAATTTCAATTTTTAACTTCTCTAATTTTTCAAATTTCGGGTATATGGAATTTTTACTTTCGAAACTTAAAATTCTTTCGGTTTCGAGACCTTTGTTTTCAAAAATTAAAATTTTTATTTTAGAAAAAAATTTTGTGAACTAAATGAATATACAATTAAAATTTCAGTTCAAAGGCGGCTGAAAAATAGGCATTTTATATTTGGAAAATCAAGTTTTTGAATTTTAAATTTAATTTTTCGAATTTCGGATATTTGAAATTTTTATTTTAGAAACTTAAAATTCTTTTATTTTCGACCCGTGGAAATTTTTGTTTTCGAAAGTTAGAATTTTTATTTTCGAAATATTGAAATAACCAGATTAAGAAATTTTGTGAACTAAAATAATTATTTGTTTTTATATAAAACTAAAATTTCATCTCGAAAGTTGATTAAAAATTATAATTTTAAATTTTGAAAACCAAATTTTTGAATTTCGAGATTACTAAATGTAGTTTTCAGATATCCAATATTTGAAATTTTTATTTTTGAAATTAATTTTTGGATGCTTAGACATTTTTGTTTTCAAAATCTAAGGTTTTTAATTTTCGAATTTAAAATTTTGGTTTTGGGC
>NW_017535407.1:1866396-1870570 GCF_001853355.1 Bactrocera latifrons
CGAAAAATTTTAATTTCAAAAATTTTGTTTTTAAAAACCAGTTTCTAATTTTCAAGCAAAGTTCGAAGTTTTTTCGATTTGATTTTTTAATATTCTTCTTAAGTTTTGGRAAAAAATTTGAAGCCTCAAAAATAAAAAGAGATAATTTTCGAAAATGAAACTTTCAAATGTCGAAATTTCGAAAAATTAGAAATTAAAAAAAAAAATGTTATTTAAAATATAACTTCTAATTTTTAAGCAACTTTCGAATTTTCTCCAATCTGTTGTGTTTCCTAAAAGATGTAACCAAAAAAATTTCGTAAGATATTCCGAACTCAAAACTCAGTTTCAATATTAAAAATTTTGAAATTTTTTGCTCATAAGAAATGTCAAAATTTTAGTTTACAAACCTTGCAACTAAAATTTTCAAACAAATTTTGAATATTTTCCAAGGCGGTGTTGACACCCTATATGTTTTAGTGCACTTTTTGCCTTTGTAAATATTTATCTTCTAACATGTAAATAAACATATTTATGGGTATATTCAATGTTGTTGGCATTCGTTCACGGATTTATGAATCGCGCCTTTTCGTTCGTTATTCTATGATTTTCAGATTTTTTTTTGCTTTCGGCCCCCCTAACAGCCGTATCAGCCACGAAAATGACGCTGACATTTACAAAGGTGTGCCAATTGAAGTGACACTGACTGCATAACACAGCGTATTAACAATTTAACTGCCATTTTGTGGTTGCAATTGCTTGTCGTTTTGTTGTTGTTGTTGTTGTTGAGTGTTTGTTGGCTGTAGGCTGACAGTGCGCTTACATAAGCGTGAATTCTAATGCATCAAATTAATTGCGTTTTAGGATTAAAATTGAAAATAAATTTGTACACGTGTAACGGAGATACCGTGATGTTTGTTTGTATGCAACTGTGTTTGTATGTGTATGTCTAAGTGACACTTGACATTGATATGATCAATGGCGATTAAGTTTTTAATGCGCCTTTTTTGCTCTTGTCTACGCGCGGGTTCTAGGTGTGGGTTAAATCTTTTAACTGACGAGCTTTTTACTTCTTCCAATTTTTCTTTTTTTTATGTTTTTCTTTGCTTGGATGATATATCAAAAATGTTTATAAGTGATTGTGGCAACGTATTGTTTGTTGACTTTTATTGTTTTGTGTGTACTTACAAGATTTATGGCTGAGATTGCATCATTTATAAATTATAAGTGGTATAAATTTTCGTCGAAAGCGCTTAGATAATAAGCGGATTGTTTAAGTGATTTAAAAATCAACATTCAGAGTGTATTAATTTTTGATAAAAGGTAAAAATTTGAGAAAGTATACTTTGTCAGCACAAAATAATATTTGATAATTATAAGTTTTCTGAAGTCCTCACTAGCCAAAATGGCCTATGTTTGATTGCTATGTACGAAAATCTCAGTTAGGATTGGTGAGTTTGTAATGCTGTCTTTATAAGAGAAAATGCATTTTTGGGGATGCAAATACATCGACTTTATACTTCGAAAAATTGGTTGGCAGACACCAACAAAAGTTCTCTCCAGGTATGAGCTCTTAATATGCATAAATTGGAATATTGTGGCTTTTCAGTTTCCTATTTTTCTTTTTATTGGAAAGAAAAATGCATACCAAAGCATCTTGAAAACATTTCTCGTCTTTTGTCAGTAGAAGTTCTCAAAAAACACGATCTCTTGTTCAACCTACTGAGTAGGGTATACATTATCGATTTTTTCACATAAGATCCTACCGAGTTATATTTATGACTCGTAGTTATCGGAAAGCCACGATTTGTTAAGAAATTTCGTGGTGGAACTTCTATTATTTTCAGAAAATTTTTGTATCGATTTCTTCTTGTCAAAACATGACACTCTTCTTTGTAAAAAAAAAAAAAAAAAAAAAAAAAAAAAAAAAAAAAAAAAAAAAAAAAAAAATCCTTATTGTTCTCAAATTAATTGCTCAATTAGTACTTAATTGACAATAAGTTGATCGTAATGACTTCTTATGGAAAATTGTTTTCAAGAAGGGAAGAACACTTCATTCAAAGCAATTTCATTAAACTTAATTATTTTTTTTTTTTGTATTCTCCCTGCCTTATGTTCTGAGTTACCAGTTTACCTTCTTTATTTCCTATTCAAAGTCGGAATGCAATTAAAACTCATCTGTCTAAATAGTCGAACAGTTAATATTGTTACGTTGTAATCTAAGAAAAAATCGACTTAAATTGAAGTTATTATATATTTGAAATATATGAAGTATTCGCAAACAAAATTATTAGAGCTTTTGACGTATTGCACTGAAAAACATTAAGGTTTCTAACTAAATTGAGTTAATTGTAAATTTACGACTCACTAATTGTCTCAGCTAATAGACCGGTTTGAATCTGGTATAACATATTTTTATGAGTTTTGAGACATGGAAATTGTGCACACATCCTTTTCTCCCCTAGGTGCTATTACTTTGTCGGTATCGCCAATATCAGGCAACTATAGCATAAAGCTACCATACACACTCATAGATCAAAATCATGTCATTGTATGGAAAACTTTTTTAATTGACGAGATATTTTCACGAAATTTGCTATAGGTAATTCTCCCAGGCAGCGCTACAATTTCCCAAGAAATCTTTTAGATTGGATTATTATAACATATAGCTGTTATACAAACTGAACGATAAAAATCAAGTTGTTGTATGGAAAACTTTTTTATTTGACGTGATATCCTCACCAAATTTGTCATTCATTATTATCCAAGGCAACGCTACTATTTTCCAACAAATCTTTCAGATCGGTTCACTATAGCATATAACTGAAATATAAACTTATCAACATCAAGTTCTTGTTTGGAAAACTTTTTAATTTGACAAGATATCTTCATAAAATTTGGTAAAAATTATTATCCAAAGCAACTCTACATTCTCCGAACAAATTGTTTAGATCGAGCCATTATGGAATATAGTTGCCATACAAACTCATTTAACAAAATCATGTTCTTGTATGCAAAACTTCTTTATTTGATGAGATATCTTTACCAAATTTGGCATAAATAATTCTTCAAGGCGGCGCTACAATCTCCCAACAAATCTTTTAGATCGGATCACGATAGCATATAGCTGCCCTACAAGCTGAATGATCATAGTCAAGTTCTTACATGGAAACTTGTTTATTTCTGAATCATAAATCATTTGACAGCCTAATTTGAAAACTTGTACATTTTTACTGGAAAACCGCTTTAATTTGGAAATAATTTCTACGCGTTTTTTGGAGTTATCACAAACAATTTCATAATATTTTTTTTATTTACTACCTTTTTTCTTATCGTGACCCAATTTAGTAGGTATTAATGTACTTATATGAGATAAAAATAAATACTAAATATGCACGAATTGGGTAAATGACCTAATTAAGTGTATTTCCAATTATTCAATGCGTTTGTAAACATTTTGCAATTGCAGCCCAAAAATTGCTCGAATAAACCGGCAGGTGGCTTATCGATTTTAGACAGACTGATAGCGCACTCGCACTCGCTTATCAGCGTGATTGCGTGATTGTGCTTCTTAACGGTTTTATGTATTTTTGTGATTATATATCTATAAATAAGTATGTATTTTTGACGCAACGCAACCCTCTTTGCTACGCTTGAATGATTCCTTGTCTTTGTAGGTTGTAATTTTTGCCGTTAACTCGGCAATTACTATTTTACTCTCTCATTTCGTTGCAGTTTCAACTGGAACTTCATGAAAAGGGGTATATTTTTCGCAAAATATTGCATACCATCTACAAATGTATATGTATATAGGTTGTTCCCTCGTATTTGCATTTGTATTATATGCTTATATGTGTTTGTGTGTTGTGTTTTCATGCGCCTTGCGCTACGTAAATATTTGTTATGGCGACGGGTTGCTATAACAACAGTAATTCGCTGTATTGGCATTTATATATGAAACCGTAAAATAAATAATCACATGAGTAGTTATATCCATATATAATATATATGTATATACTTACATATATATGTAGGCTTACATGCTAATAAGTAAGTAAATGGGTTTCTTTTTACTTATTTCCAATAAAGAGCCTTAGTGGCTCCACCGCAATATGGCAGTAAATGTTAATGTAATAAGGCTTTTCAATTTTTAAAATCTTTATTTACTTTTAAATAAATTTAATTTTTTAAATAA
>NW_017535407.1:1871697-1884009 GCF_001853355.1 Bactrocera latifrons
TTATTTAATTATATATTTTTTTCTTTATCTTACACAGTTTTTTTTTTCAATATTTTGTTACCCTTTTCTCAATGTAAAACCGCAACATTGCCTCTGTGCGTCATCGACAATACTTACAAGCAATATGGCCGTTCGTATTCATTTGAAAATGTCATATCCGCACCTCAAATAAGGCATTGGGCGATAAACAGCGATCTTACCATTTACAGGCATACTCTTATGTGCTCAATGCAATAATTATATATCTATGTCAATGTATTTCTTTGAATATATATTTTATTGTATTTGCCTTTAGCTTTTCTCCCAAGTCTCGTGTGTGATTCAGTGGCGGTTTTAAAGCGCTGTTGTTATTATAGTTGTTTAGCAGCTGTTTTCATATGAATCATGATTATAGTACGGGAATGAGCTGGTTAGTTGGAAGTGCAGAGAGTGCGTTGAGTCTCAAATATACGGGTTTCCAAGTAATACACGTCATAGTTGAAAGGGTTTTGACTATTTATATTTTTTTGTCTATTTTATGCAACAATATGTGAAGAAAGTTTTTAGATCGGACTACTATATCATATAGCTGTCATACAAAGTGAACCTTCGAAATCAAGTGCTTGGATAGGAAACTTATTCACTTGATAAGATATTCTTATAAAATTTGGCATATATTGCCTTCAAAGGAAACCCTACAATATTTGAAAAAAGTTTTCAGATCGGACCACTATATCATATAACTGTCATACAAGCTAAACGATCAAAATCAAGGGTACTCTAGCTGCGGTATCACCGTAATTATTTTTTGTTATATAAAGCTTTAGTACTCACGGATGCATTTTAAACTTTTTCCACAGTGAATCCTTTATCTAAACTAGGTAGTAATGGTAACACCACTATCTCACTATTTGGTACTCTTAATCAAATTAGAGCATTCAACATTTCGTTATCGAAAAAATGCCATGCACCATTTCGACCCTTTTTGCGGTGAGGAAACGAATATTAAAACGTTTCCGGCATGACACACCGCTGTCCCTCAAATGTCGCTATTGTAAATATGTAAGTGCGTGCATACAAACATATGTCTACTTTACACGAGTAATTACGTTTGGCAAATGCAGCGCGCCATGACACCCCACCCGACCGTGGTTGGCTATCGGTGATCGGCCAGCCAGCCACTCATCTATGCGAGCTGTCTAGTCGCTCGTACGATCGGCCACAAAACACATTGACTCAGCTGCACGAACTGACAATTAAGTACATTTGCGTGTCAAAAACCAATCGAAGCTGATTTTTAACAAAACAAAAAAAAAAACAAAAAATTATGCGTTTTTTACTTTAACACTCTGTAACCAAGAAAACTTTTAAGGGTAAACGGTAAACAAACTCATTATTACGTAAAGGAAATATGCGTTGGTTGTCATGACAATTGTATGCATTTTTAATGACTTTTATTGCCGATTACTTACATACATTACACACACGCTAGATTGGTTTATTTAGAAACCCATTATGCGCGTGCGTGTGTGTTTCCTACATAATTTGTGCTTGTTGTAAAGGTAAAATCAATAAAGCATTCAATAAATTTAGTTTTGGTCTATAATGCATTTTATTTTCGTGTGATATTTTTGTGCGCAATTTGGGGTGAGAATTTTTTTGATTACTGCTTTTGTATACTTTGTTGGTTGAAAAAATTTTTGAGGGTTATTTAATATATACCTTGTACTATCGCTATGAAAAATTATAAATTTTTAGAAGATATAATTCCAGAAAATATAAAATTAGGTTGAAATTTTAAGTAAATCGACAAAAAAGGGAGAAAAAATAAGATTTTCAGAATGGTTATAAAAGAGTTTTTCAATAGGTACGCTACAAAAATAGACTGAGAAGGGACAGCAAACGACGCCATATTTTACTCCGTTCTTTTCAAATTTCTCTTCAGTAATTTTCGCCATTTCATCATGGAAAGATATACAATCTAACAATGAGTCGAAGTTATTAAAATTTATTACCGAAATTCGGAGTCAGCGGCCTCGTCCAATTTATGGTCGTCATAATCGACCTGTCGGATCAACAATTGAGCATCTGGTGGAAAAATTTGAATCCACAGGCACAGTACAAAATGTTCCAGTGAGACAAAGAAGAAGTGCCAGTAGAGTCGAGAATATTGCATGCAATTGAGGTAGACCCAAATCGGTCTCTCACACGTCACACTAAAAAATGTTTTCGATATTAAGCACCTCCTTTCTGCAGTGAACAATAATTTTCTAGTTGGCTAGCGGCTAATAAACCCCGTAAAAGGTGTGCGTCTTTGCTTAATTTGACATTGCGCCTAATTGTATGCTATTATTTATAACAATGTATTAGTTTGCTTACTAAAAATAAATATTTGCCAACATTAGGGAAAAGTTCATTAATACGTAAATACATGTAGGCGTGGTTTTAAAGCAGAATATGCATACAAAATTTACAAAAAACGATCTCACCACACATTAAACACCCCTTGCATTTATTTGTATCTTCCTTCCGCTGCAGTTCTTTCCCCGTGTTTATTTCTGTTTCTGTTCAATTTGGACATTGCAATAAAATGACCAAGCCTTTTTTTTTCCCTTCACACTCGCATTAACAACCTTCGTTCCCCCTTTTATGACGTTACGTATTTGCGCAGCGGCATGAGCTTTTCCATATTTATTTTATAATATTTTTTCTGTTTCGTAAAGAATGCGGATATATGCATTTAGTTATCAAATTTAAGCAGAATTTATGTAACATGCATTAAAGATTGCGTGGCCGCCAGCTTTTCTCAGCAAACCGCACGTTAAATTGAGTAATCAAATCCACCCTCCAGAATTCGACAGCGATTTCTACACAAAATCATATTTATTTATTAAAACTCTCATTAGGCCAATGACAGTTCAACTGTCATAAAATCGTATGCGAGCAAGTATGTAAATATTTGAGTAGCGATAGTGGCACAAAAAAAGAGCAGGGAAAATTAAATGCGTTGCCCGTGGCGAGTGTCAACAACCACGGCGAAGTGCGCCTCTGATTGCCAGCCAAAGTCAAACGCATATAATTTACAAGCCGAGCTTTAAGTGCGTAAAAGATAAAGCGGCGTCGGGCGAACGTGCTGTACCAAGCAGCCGGCAATCAGTTTTGTGACCCTCCATGCGTGTTTGTTTGTATTCGAGTTAGTAGAGTTAGTCACTCATGCGGGGGTGGAATGGTTAACGTTGTTTAAAGGTGCTCACTCGCGAGTTACATTCTTATACTCTAAACATGTAGTAATTATATGTATGTATGTACTATATATAGTCAATGCTTAATATCGTACTAACATAATAATATCGTAATAACAAAAGGGTTCCAAATTCGCTAAGTTGAGTTGAGAGTTCCTGTTATGTTAACGTCAACTCAACTATAAATACATAGAATGGCCATACCATTAATATTAGAATTTAGCGCACTAACAAAGAATGTTTGTACAGCTAGCCTTATGATTAAGAGTAAGCAAGCTAACAAGCACTGTCAATTAGGTCAATCTTAAGATTCAGTTCAATAAAGTTGGTTGCGAAAAAGACCGAAGCTTTTTTTTTTAAACCATAACTGTCATTATTTTGTTTATTATTTATGACAGTCACTCCTGTTGTTGTTGTATGTTACGGTGTYGTTGTTTTAACTAGCTTCAAATTAAGTGTCTTGGCATTATCATAACAGTTAATAGTCGCTTCCACGTCGTTCATACACTGTATTTATGCAACAAAAAAGGTCAAGGCCCATGAACTTGGCCGTCGAACATATGTAGTCTCAGTTCGGCTGCCGTTTTGTTTGTTGTTACGCCATACGAAGCACCCAAATAATTTACATTGAAATGCTTAGTAATTATTCGAAATTATCGCACATTTCAGTGTCACGTTAAATGAAGCTTGACGAAAGCTCGCCGTTGTTGTGGGAGACTGTTGAGGGGACTGGGGAGCCGTTATAGGTTATATTAAAGAAGTTTTAAGTTTTAAAAATATTTTATACATTTTTTTCGTTAGCCAAAATGAAAGGTTGTATTACAACTTTCCCTCAGTTGACAAATACTTCTAAGTTAGATCGTCTATGAAGGGACATACCTTTTGTAAGAGCCTAAAACAAAAAAAATTTTGTGGTATCAAAATAAAAGTCAAAAAATTCTTAAGGGTTTATTTATACATATTTGAAGAATACACAGTTGAACTTTTTAAGTAAAATATTTAATATTTCCTGAGTTCAAGGCGGTCTCCGACGCCACTAATAAAATAATAAAAGTTCCAACAGAAAACTCGATGTTTGATCAGATCAAAAAATTGTATCTTAATAGAGAACCTTACAGAACATTCAGATGAAAGTTAATCACTCAGACAAATCTGAAAACTGTTACTTCGAGAAAAATGCGTTTAAAGAGAAACTGAAAATCAGCACCTACTCTTTAGAAAGATGTAACCCAAAAATTGTTTGAGATATCGATTAAAATTATTCTTATTTATTAAAATTATTAGAATGTAATTTATAAAGTCATATAGAAATATTAATATGTTTTTCACACTTTGTGTGGCCCTTAAGTTTTTTGGTATGGACGATATAAATTTGTATTAGAAACTTGATGTACTTTCCAGATATCATCGATATCGGAGACCATAACATACCATAATACTGTCTGGAAAGTAACTCAACCCTTAATAGGAAAATATTTAGAAATCCAACCTGTTTGATTTTTAGTTTTCTAACTATGTTTGGTCTTAACGAAAGAAAATTTTGGCAGACATTTTCACAAAAAAAAAACAAAAAAAAAAAAAATTCAGTGAAAATTTCGCAACATTTTTTTTTTAATAGTTGCAATCGAAAAAATCCATCGTCCAAGTCTTTAAGAATTGTGTCTCAAAGACCTGTGTAAAATTTCTAATTAAAATGAAGATCGATTGATAGTTCTCAAATTCACAGTTTCGAGAAAAACGTGTTTAAAGATGGCGCACTTAGCCTAGCTAGCCTCGAACGCACAAATTCTCAAGCCTGTATTTCCGAAACTACTACTCAGAAATTGAAAATTTGGGACAATATTCTGGAGGTGTTTTAGAATTTAATAAGATAATGAAAAATTCGATTTTTGAAACCCGTTTAACCTTGTAACCCCTTAATTTCTTAAACCATATCATACCATAATACTGTGTACAAAGTAACTCAACCATTAATACGAAAATATTTTGAAACCCAACCTATTTGATTTTTAGTTCTGATTTATGTGATATTTCTTTGAAAAACGGATGACGAAGTTTGTTCGAAACATTAATTACGCAATAATAATGCCTTCAAGTGAGAGTATATGCAGCAGCTAAAAATTTGTCGCACATCAGATGCCGCTGTGTTTGCAGTAGTTATTGTTGCCCAATAATATTCTCTTTTGGTCCACGAAAATATCAAGCATAACTTAAGCTTTATTTGTAAAGATAATATATATGTATATACCTCTTTGAGATATTTTTTTCTCAACGCATCTGACGGATAATTCCTACATTACATATCTCCTACCTCACTTGCCAGGCGAATTATTTGATTCATTAACGTTGCAGTAGTTTTGTGAATTTGAATATGACCGTTTTACGCTTATTGACTTTCCATTTGTAATTATATGCAAAGGAACTCAAGCGCGTAATTGCATAATTACTAAACCTGTTTGGCTGCCAAGTCAATAAGTATTAAGATTATTGTGCATACGTATATGAAACAAGTGAATTTTAATTGATGGGTTCAGACTGCAAATAAACCTTGCATAGTATTAATTAAATTCTAATTGAAACAATTTTAATAAAAATACTCGTTTTTAATTACAAAATTGCTCTAGTTTCTAGTTGTAAATTTTTCTTAATTTTTTTTTAATGTTTCTTAATAATGCATATTTAAAATTAATAAATTTTATTTTCTACTCTAGACCTGAAAAGATCAAAAATACTTTCTGCAAACTTTAGCCGGCAAAATTTTTAAGCACTCAAAATGTTAATCCTTGTTTCGCCATATTTGAAATAAAAATTAATTTAAGCCCGATTCGATACGTGACTTTAGATATTTCAAATAAATTGCTACTGGTGTAAATAACCCATTTTATGGTATTTTTCGTAGACACGAGGAGCATGGAAACTGAACGCCTTTTAGCGCTTGCATTGAAGCGTAATCGTGGAAACTGCTCATTTCTTAATGTTGCACGCATATTGAGACGTGGTTTGTTGCACGCTTTTGCTTGCCTGACGCTTAATTTAATATTTCGAACACCGTCCGACAAAAAAATAAGAGAATTTGGAAAAAATTTCGTTAAACACAAAATTATATTTTTTACAAAAATTGTTTGAAATTCCTCTCTTGTGTATGAATACTTAAATTGGTGTTAAAATAAATGAGCAGATCCTCTTTCAAGTAATCGATCTAATTGAAGATGAATGTCAATCAAATTTATAAAAAATTCATATTTCTCTTTCGATAACTGATTTCCACCATTTCTTCTGGTATTTTACAGAATTTTTCTTCTATTTCTGATATCTTACAACAGATGAAATACTTTAGATATTTTTAGACTTGATTTGAGAACTTGTGCACCGTCTTTAAATGCGTTTTTCTCGAAACTGTGTTTTTGACGTCGGCTGGCAAGATTTCTCGAGAAGTACTCAAACGATCATCGTGAAATTTTACAAAGGTCTTTGAGATATATTCTTAAAGACTTGGACGAAGATTTTATTTCAGTTTTTTTGTTGATTACAACTATTTGAAAAAAAAGTGTCGCGAAATTTTCGCTGAAATTTTTATTTTTTTGTAAAAATGTCTGCCAAAAATCCAATTTTAGTTCTTTCCATTCGTCCAAGTGCTAAGTTAAGATTTGAACTAAAACGTGTATTGTTTCACTTAAGATGATCCTGTAAGGTGGGATCCTTTTTTTCGAGGGGTCGAAATTAATTTATTTTTTCCAAAAGTGACAGAATTTTTTTTGTTTGTGGTGTTCGTTTGTACCAATAAAAAATTCTAATAAAATATTTCATTTTTTATATGAAAAAAAATTGTTGGAAAAGTTATATTTTTTACCCGAAGAGACCCTTGTAAACGCTTAAAAACAAAAGCTGATGAGGGAATAGAACCATTTGTGGCACAATGCCTATAGTTAAAGTGGGAACAGGTCGAAACTCTGCTATCCTTTTGTCGGTTACAATTAGACCGCTGGAACTGGCGGAAGTTTGATGAGTGCTGGGCGATTTTCGGTAGCTTTGCTATTGCGAGATCTTTCTAACACAAAGTCAAATGCAAGTTAACCAGTGAGCTTTTCTCTCTCAGTAAGGTAACGGTTTCACTTTGTCCTATTTGTATCCAGAATAAGTTTGACTATTACAGGATGCCAGTTGCGGAAGATGTTTGGACGAAGACAGGGTAACAATGCCTCACACTTTATTTTTGATCGCCCCTCATTTGCGAGATCTAGGATAAAACGATAAAAATAAAAATGTCGAAACAGATTTATAATGGGTATAAGACGCTTGGTTCATTCTTAAAGTCTACTTAATCGAGTTAATTTTCTGGCTGCACAAAAGACTGATTATAAACAGATCAATATCCTCATCCTCTCTCTAGCGATCAGGCAGATAACCTAACCTTATCATTATTATTTTTTGACTTTTCATGAAAGATGACATTTTTGGTTGATATTTTCAGGAATTTGCTTATATGTTTCTTAATTAAATCTTGGTACCAATGCTTTTATTGCGTTTATATTTTTATTTCCTATTTTTAGTCATTACAATTCGATCATTGGTCGATTCTCTTTTTTGTAAATTTTTGTGGTAGCTCAACTTAGAACTTTTTATGTGTTACTAAGATTTAAACATGTCCATCAATACCTAAGTACGCGATTACATTTTACATATTATTTTTAGTCATTATATTCCATTTTAATTCAATAACTAATAATTGTTGAAATGCAACCCTTTAGCAACTTACATTTTTGAGTAACCCTGATTTTTAGTTTTGTAAGAAACCCAGAAACCAGAACATTCTTTTCACTAGCATTTTAACTTTTGAATAAACCACATCTTTTTGTCCTTTTGAATTGAACATTCCAAAGCGTTTTTTTCTTGGAACCGTGAAGTGAAAAAGTAAGATATCCAACAATAATTCCATATTTTTTCTATTTTCAGGTAATTGAAATRTGAAAGAAAACATAGTTTTACATTCAGCTCTCAAACCGCAAGTATAAGCGAAATCTATAAATTATCAGCGGCATAAAGTGTCAAACGAGTACGAAGGTTCGTACGAGTGATTCCAGTGACGCGATAATTGCTTTTTTAATTTTACGATAGATATTAAAATTTCTCAATTTTCGCCAGGAATGTGTAACCTTTGCACAACTTTTATTCTCTGTTTGTGCTAACTTAACTTTTAAGCTAATATTTTCTCGAGAATATCATTATTGGTTGGCTTGCGGTGTTGCGTCGACGCAATGTGTTCACATTTATATTTTTACTGCTTCCAATTGCAGCAAGTCAGCGCAGCTCCTTGCCTTTGGCCCTCTTTTCATTTAAAGTTTCACGTTTCGTAACCGCTTCTTTGTAGAATTGTTGTTTCTCTTTTATTGCGCAATCGTGTCGAACGCACGTGTCGTGTCATTCTTATTGTTATTTCAGTAAAATGTGTTCGCACTTTTAATTGTTTTTGTTTTTGTTTCTTCTGTCTTGAAATTTTTACTTCGATTTGCGGTCAATACTCTGCGGTGGGTAAACAAGAAACATGTTAGAAATATTTACCTTAATTGGATTTCGTCACTTTCGAAAACCAGCTCGCCAGCCAGCTTTACTAGAATTTATTTTCTGATGTTTATTTAATTTCTTTATTTTATATTAATAAACGAAATTACGCCTTGTCAACTGGTTACTTGTAAGTCACGTTTTTTCCTTTTTTTTTTTGCTTCAGTTTGAGAAACTCGTATTTTATGAATGAGCTGAAATAGTTGGAAGAGTGCGCTACTTAACTAAATTCTAACTGAAATAACTGGTTCGAGTAGATCATATCTAGAGCAGCGTTGAAAAATTGTCAAAAGAAAATGGCTTGAAATTTCGTGTACAGTAAACCATATTTAATTGATTCTTGTCACTTTGATTTTCTTACTTTTTTGAATACGAATTAATTTAAATTATTTGGTGTTGAAAAACAAAAATATATGTTTGGAAGCCTCCACGTTCTATCCTCATTCCTTTAATTTGCTGGAAATAAACTCCAAAGATTTTACTTGGAAGTGGAACTTCCTCCGCATCACAAAAGTCTCAAGCACTTAGGCTAGGTATATAGTGAAGCCCAAAGCGAAGAGCTTTAGAAATAAGCAAGGACGTGAAGCGAAGAAGTAGGAACATCTGTCGTTGATCATAGTAAATATTCATTAAAAAAGAATTTCTCTGTCTATATTATTTTATGAATACTTTAACGATATTAAAAATACATTCTTTACTCTATTTTGCGCTTTAGCTGCTTGCTCGCCGTTATCTTTGGAAGAGTGTTTTTTTCACTCACTCTAAATGGTATCTACACTCTCAGCTCTACTCGGTGCCCAGCCTAAAATCAAACCATGCGTTCAACTTTGCAGACTTTATGTACCTTCGGTCCATATCTATCACATTGCTGGGGTCTAGCGATAGCTTACAAGATTTCGGTTACTCTGTAGCGAAACTCTTTGATTTGAAGCTCTTTCATATTCTGAGCTTTTAGACAGATTTTTACAAGTCATTATTTTGGTTAGAGAGAAAGTGAAGTGAAAAATATTACACTGATTTCCTTTCAAGTTGAGATCTGTGAAGTTGAGGGAGAGTGAGACTAATTTTCGAAATGAAATGTTTTTTTTAGTGAGTTTCAATTTTTAAAAATGAATCAAAGATAGAGAGTAGATATTGTAGGTCCTTTGGACCGATATCATCTAAACTAGTTTCTTTTTTCTCTTTAAAAACGATTTAGATGTGGAAAAATGAGAATTGATGGAATTAAAAGAGAGTTAGGAAGAGAATGATAAAAAAAGGAGTTTGAACAATAAAAGTTTATAACACTAACTGTACAGACGCCCTTCATGCCTACTTTTAAGTCTTAAGAATTGTTTTTATAATTCTTTAAGTTGTGTTGAGTATGTTCTCAAATGAGTACGTGTATACTTTGGCATTTATCGACTATTCTTCGAAATTTGTTTCGACTTAATTACATGCATATGTTGCATATGTCATATGGTTGCTTGAAAGTGAGGTTAAGATAATTGAATAAGAGTGTGGGCGAATTTTATAGTGGGTTGATCATTTTCTAATAGAAAAATGAGTGAGTAACTGCCATTCGATACTCATTTTCAGTCACTTTAAGACTTAAACCACGATGAATAAACGTACAACTGCTAATGCAACCTACGCAGCGGTTCTTTTGTTGTTATTGCTGTTTTTTTTTTTGTGCAATTTTATGTTGTTTCAAGAATTTTTTAATTATTTAATTACTTGTTGTGTATATTTTTATTGTTGATTTTTAGTTGGTCCAATTATGGTGCAATAGGCGGTGGAAGTTGTACGAACAACAACTACAAAAACAACAAATATGTTAACAATGCCACCAACTGTTTGCACGTTTTTGCTGTTGTGGCGGCTGAATTCGATTGTTTATCTGCTGTTGCTGTTGTTGTTGTTGCTACTATATTCTAACTTACATAAAATTTTGTTGTTGCTACTAAATTCGAACTTGCATTAGTTGCTGTTGCTAAATTCTGAGTGTCTTGTTGTTGTTATTCGTGCTATGCCTGTCACCGACGTTTGACACAAATGGCCACTGTTGAATGCCTGAGTGTAGTTATTGTTGTTGTTATGTGTGCTATGCCATTTCTATGCAGTTACTGTGGTTCTTGCCACCGCTCGCCGTCGTCCATCAACTTCTATTCCAGCCTTTCGTCATTTGGCCCGTTTGCTAGTGCCAGTTAGTTGGCACACATTTTAGGCATGCCGACCGGAAATGTGGAAATTAATTAAGCGAAAGCCTGTTTGTAACAAGCTTGCCAACGCTTATTGGTTAATTAACTATTGTAATTTCGTGATTGTTTGCGCAGTTAATATGTGGCATAATAGTTCTTAGGCATTTCAGTCAACTTGTAATTACTTATAATTTTTATTTTTAGTAATTTTTTATAATTTTGTTTTTGAAATTTTAGTGAGGGAGAATAATTGAAATTTTCAATTTTTATTATATTTTTTTCTGCATTTTATTTTTGATAATTTTTATATTGTGTTAAATTACCTTTAAAGGTATGAAGGCTTTAATTTCGAGTCTCGAAATGTTAAACATTGTACTCTATGATCAAACGAGCCTCGAAATGTTATTTATTCTTGTACGAAATACAAATGTGGTCAACTGAAAAGTGCATAAAGTATAATTTATCAACTGATCAAATTTGATCCGGATTGTCACAAAAAAGGAAAAACATTTTGAAGTCGCTTTATTATCGCGTTCAAAGCTTTATTAAATTTTTCATTAACTTTTAGAAACAGAGGCTGGGATGGTATTCAGTATTATCGGATTTGGCTAAATTTTGGACCAGCATTCGCTTGATTTGTGGGACAGTCTCGATGTCATATTCATAAACTTACGTCTCGCTACCAGTAATGACGCGTTTGCTAATTTTTTAGTAATTTTTTAAAAGGTTCATCTTCTTGGTACGAGTTCGCATTGACAATATTCATACCCAAAACATTAACCGAAATGTGTTGACTCTATCCATAAGGCACGTTGAGATCCTCTACTGACTCTCTGATGTGAGCACGACGAGTTTCAAGCGGTGTTTCTCTGACTATTTCGGTCTTGTCGTCATTAATAGATGGACGACTCGCATGATTAAAGTTTTCGTTGCTTTCGCAACCTACACTGTATGTCTTGTGCCACTGAAATACATCTATTTGTGATAAATTAGACTCGCCAACATATTTGTGCAACATTTTCAATGATTCCGCAGCCGAGTTTCAATTGAAAACACAAAATGTCCAAAAAATGGCATAAACAAATTTTCGAACACACAAAAGATCCAATATCAAATTTTTAAATTTTTTAATTTTATTTTTTGTAATTTATAAGTTTTTTTTAATTTTTAAGTCTTTTTTCTTTAATTTTTTAGTGTTTAATTTTTAAGGGTTTTTTAATTTGTACGTGTTCTTTTTTTTAATTTTTAAGTGCTGTTTTAGTCTTTAAGTGTTTAATTTTTAAGTGCTGTTTTAGTCTTTAAGTGCTTAATTTTTAAGGTTCTTTTAATTTTTACGTGTTTTTTTATTTTTA
>NW_017535407.1:1884251-1889498 GCF_001853355.1 Bactrocera latifrons
TTAAAGTTTTTTTTTAAATTTTTTAAGTTTTCTTCTTTTTAATTTTTTTAGTCCGGGTCAATTTTGATCATGTGACATATTATATAATATATTCATCAAATAGCATTATAATATGGTATATCCGAAAGTGATAGTTGACCGGATAAAATTCAGCTTCGCTCGGTTTTAATACACCCCAATCTCGTGGAAACGGCAATCCATCGATAATGGTAAATAACAATTCTTGGATTTTCAGTATGCCATCTCAATTTTATTAATGCCTATACGACTTAGCTGTCTTCAGCTAAACCTAATATTTCCGCAAACTAGGCAATAGAACTACAACAACTACCATCCGATTAGTTCGGAACTACTTTATGCCAAGTCATGGCATTCGAGCCAGCGCTGCTCTGTGTTTCAAGAGCCCGCGTGCTACCATAAACCCTTCCTACCCCTCAGCTACTCATAAAAACGCGAATCTGATATGTGTCCACTCGAAAGTGCTGGCGGAAAGTGTTTATCTCAAATTAGCAGCTTGTTAGCATTAATTTCAGCTAAGTACATAAGTACACAAGCCGTCTGAAGGCAGATGTTTTCGCATCATCTGACAGCGATTAACGCAATATTTTTGTATTATTATTAACATTTCTCTTCATTACTATTTTTTTATTTAACTTTAGCGCGGCGATCGTGCGCTTGCTAAATGAGTCAGAGTGAATGTATGGCGTTGATCGTTAACTCTGTCGCCGTTAAGGCGATATTTATTGCCTAGGCATATTAAGTTTGTATGTATATGGATAGTATTATATATTTATTATCGCGGTAAATATGTATGTGCGTGCAAACACCATAAATATTGCACTCGAGGCGCATCAAAAACAACAAAAACGTAAACTTTGCCGATCAGTGGCGACTCGAACGCTGCGTGCGCGCTTGTGCTTGTAATTTTGTGCTTTGTTGATGATAGTAATTTGTGTTGCACTTTTATTGTTGCGCCATTTAATTTTAGCTTCGTTTCTCTTGTTTTTGTTGCTTTCTCGGGCGTATAAAATAAATAGTTGACGACAATAAGGCCATTGTTAACATTCCAACTATTGTTGTTATTGTTGTTGCGTTTAGCATGCGAATAACATAACATTAAATAAAATACTAGTTTAGTTTAGAAGCGAGGAGGCTTGTATTTTTCAAAGCCAAAAGCGTGCAATAAACATATTTCTTCTCAAACTTCACAGCTTCTTCCTGCGCTAACTTTAGCGATCGTGTAGCGTTGCCAACGTTTTACTATTTACATTTTTTCCAATTTTTATTTGCTCTGCATTGTACGCATTGCGTGCGCATCTAAAAGCGGCAACGCCATGTCGGCAATAAAGTTTTGTGTCGGCTGCTGCGTCGCGCGTAGTGCTCCGAAGGCCACAAAAGGTCGTAAATATGCACAGCATGGCCGACATGGCCTACTGTACCAACACACATACATTTTTGTTGCCTACAATCGGCCAAATCCGCGCTTAGCTGCCATCGCAGCTTTGAAATTACTCGTGAACGCACCATGGCGGCAGTTCGCGGTGGAGGCGACCTTAAGCCTCTTCATTGTTTGCTTTGTGCAAAAATCGTCAACGAATTGTCATTTATGGTGGATGCTTTGTTTGTTTTCCTGTGCATGCGCATGCACAAGCTCGTTTTGAAAGCTCACTTTTTGTCATTTTCATTTTCATCCAACAATTCACGACCTTTGTTTGCTAATATTTTCCTATATACTGTATTCGGTTGCCTGTTGCTCGGCTATTTTTGTTCTCCAATTTGATTTTGGTTTATAGTTTTTAAACCTAGTAGAGTTGGAAACACAAATTGACAGTTTTCTAAAGCGCTGCTCTATGAGATGCAATTTCATGATAGAGAGAGAGAAAGTACGAAGGAAAGAGCCATAACTAGGGATAGATAGATAAATGTATTGGTAGTTAAAGAGAGACAGTTAGATAGAGAACTATATTGAAAAATGTAGATTGATAGAAGTTAGGTTACGTTGTTTAAAGAGGTCGATCCTAACAAGAAACTCATTCGGAAAACTTAGATCGCCGATCCGTTATGGTACCTAAGGGATCCCGCGGAGTGAACGCTGAAAACCGAGCTGAGCGCATTTAACCATTTACGCAACATGAATTTGCGCTCGACTCAGTTTTGAGCGACCTCTCTTATATAATTGATATAAGGCCCTCATAAATAGACAAAGCGCTTTGAGCCTATTAGATACTTGTTAAGGCGGCTAGTGTCAGTAGCGGCTATATCTGTTGTTTCACCGAATGTATAACTGCTGAGTTTTTTTAACCACAGTATTGTAAACGCTGGAGAATTGAAGACAGAGGGTCTGGATGTGTTCGTCTCATCTTCTATCATAGAACGTTGTTTAATTGGGCCACAAGACGATTCTTACCTTACCACATTTATGCCTGTTGACCAATGTTCAGTAAGAACTTCTATGTTTAGGGCAAAATGAAGTTTGCTAAAGGCAAGTAGTTCAGTACATCTCCTATGTTCACCTCTAGGCTAAAAGGGTCCCTTAGTCACATAGATCCAGTACGCGAGATGAGAACAGAGATTCAACTCGTTCCTTTTCAGATCGATTGAAAGGGAAAGTAAAATAGTATAGATAATGAGGAAAGGTAATAGAGAGAGAGAGGAAGCTTCAGCGGAAGCACTCCGGCATATTCGGTTTAAAGGTTCGCTGAAGTCTAATTGAAGCGTATGTTTTGATACTACACGCTAGCCTAGGCTGAGATACCCCCTTTTTAATGACAACCACTACAAACGTATTAAGAATTACGATTTAAGGGCATGTACTTAGAATGTCCGCCCCTTAAATGGGTAGGTGTAGCCGACCAGCTGGTTGATGGATTCGTGAGAGCAAAGGCTCATCACCGCCGTCCAAGAAATGCAATGGACGAGACAATTACTGAAGCGAGTAGGTCTTTGTGACGTTTACTACAGTGCCATATAAAGGAGCGAAAATTCGGCGTGTGATTCGTGGTGGAAGAGAGAGAGGCTCCGTTGCCGAGTACTGGCATTCTTACCGGTGTATGAACGTCTAGCCACAATTCGCATCAAAGCGAAGCTCTTCAACATATCGCTGATTTGCTCCCATGTCCCGACGATGGAGAGGATATGACCTAAGATGGCTTTGTCAACTGGAGTGCACTTGTGACGACTGCCCCCGCCACGATGTAAAAATTGTATTTGGCGATTTTAATCCCAGGGTGGGTAAATAAGGGTGGTACAACAACTGAAAATGATAGACTTCGCTTTGGCACGAAATAGGGTTGTCTGCGGTGCGAGCGGGTATCTATCTTTTAATCTTACGGCATTCAATTTACAAAGGTTCTTTCTTTTTTAAAAATAGAAAAATTGTCCAATCTTTTGTGAAGACGTTTCCATGCATCGCAACCTCTAGTTAGCACGTCCATTTAATGACTTTCGTGAAAAATGTAAAAATATTCTCACTAGATGCTTTCTAAAAGTCACTCTGTTTGGGAATAGGATGTGGCTCCAGTCGATCTTAGACTTTTCCAACTTTTTTCCATAATCGCCTGCCTGTGCAGTACGATTTGTGTTTTTTCGCCAGTTTTCGTCATTGTCGCCAGTTTGTTTTGGCTGTTAGCATCTCGTGCTCGGCTGCCACTTAAGGAATTTCGCTTTACTGTCTCGCTAAACCAACAAAATATGTGCAAATCGCGATTCCTTAGTAGCATTTCGTGCGCTTGCGCTTTCTTAATGCCCCCAAAGCCTCGTCTTACGTTCATCTCTGTTTTTTTTTCGCTTTTTTTTCTTTTTCCATTGACCGTGTGTTGCCGTCGCAGCTGCTGCTGTATGCCGCACCGCGCCATAACGACTGGCCATTTAGTTTTATTTGTACATAAATTTAGTTTGGATTTTTGAGGTCGTGTTAACGTAACGAACGGTCAAGCTAACGAACGAACGGAACGGACGTAGGAATGGCAAATGCCAGTAACGCTATTGGGCTGCCAATACATGTATGTATGTATGTATGTATGTGTGTTTGAAGCATGGCTTGCGGCATGACCGTGCTTTGGTTTCATTTTTGTGCTTCTGGGAAGCTGCGCCGCCGTTGATGACACTTTCGAGCTCAGCACGTAGTCATTGCGCAGGCGTTGCGCGGCTGATGAAGCGCTGAGTCGCGCGAAATTCTTGTCACTGGGCAATAATCTTTAGCTGCCCACTACTGCTTGCGCACTGTATCTTGCGTAATTCACGACGGTTTCTATAATTTTTTTTTTGGTTTTTGGTTATTAACTTTTTTAAATTCGCCATTCTCTATTGTGTTTTTTGTGATCACACATTTTTTTCTTATTTTTTAATTTTATTTTTGCGCATCTTTTTGTATTTGTAGACATTTTTTGGTTCTTGAAATTCCCACTATGCGCAGTTATTTGCTTGTCTGCTGTGCTTATCTGGGTTAAGCCAAGCATAACATTTACTTTTATTTCTTCACATTCTTCGCGTTTTTTTATTTATATTTATTTTTTGACATTTTTTAGCACATTCTGTTCGTTTTGGTTTTTTTTTTATTTGTTCTTGTGAGGCTCACGCATTTTTTAAAGCCCATCTCAGCTTATTTGCTTGTAATATTTATTATAGGCACATATCAATAACAACTCCCGATATATTTACCCTTCATATCTGTTGCTTTTCGTTTTTTTTCGTTTTGCGGTATATTTTTAGCATTTTGCTTTTAAGATAAGCTCGCTTCACTTTAAATAGCAAATCGTTTGATCGATGGAATTTTAAATCGAAATTTATGGTATTAATCAACCGTAAAGGAATTTATATACCATATACATATGTATGTATGTGCGTGTTTGTGTTGTGCGAGTATTACAAATCCCCTGATATTTTGGTTTAATGCTAAAAGACTAACCTTATTATTATATTAGGCGATGCTGCGTAGCTAAAGCTGCCAAGTCTTTTGTAAAAAAAAATGTAAAAAAAAAAAAATTTTACATTTAGGAGAAAACATTATTTCGACTTGAAATAGAAAAATTTCTAATTTTCAATCAAAAAATCTAACGTCAAGAATCGATAGAATCAAAAATTAAAAGTTGTCAAACTTGCGGCGTTTTTTTAATGTTGAATTTTTCTCAAAATTCTAGTCGTTTCTGGCAATTTCGCAAAATATTTATAAAAATTGATATTTATATTTATATTGCAAACTTAAGAAAAAATATTAATTTTATATTTTAATTTTAGCCAATTTCTACG
>NW_017535407.1:1890384-1926232 GCF_001853355.1 Bactrocera latifrons
AATTTCAGTATAATACTTTAAAAATATTTATTATATTAATCATTTGTGTATTTAAAATTGTTTTTGCAAATTCCATTGCTCAGCCAATAAATCAAGCACTTTTTTCTCAAAATTACAAACATAAATGTGCTCTCCAAACGCCAGGCCAGCACATACCGCTAGAGCTAGTTGTAATCGTTTCAAACGCCATCATAAAACTTCACTGTCACTGCGTGAGTATATTCCCGCCTGCAAGTTCAAATCCATGCCTGAAATAATAAGCAATCTAAAGCATGCGCATTCGCATGGAAACAAATTTATGATCGACAAGCACGCATACACACTCATACTACACCCTACAAAGCCTAGCTGTTCATTTTGTTGTGAATTTACAACCTTGATGTGCTTGGAATTTTAAACAAAACTTTTTTCTTCTAAAGTCTCTTATCTTTATCCACACCTAAAGGCACTGTAAGCTAATTTGTATTATTGAACACCCCAAAAATGTCAAAAGCAAACAATCAGCAATGCGTAGATAAAGATATAAATCCATTTGTGATTTGTAAGCGATCGCTGGAAGAATTGGAAAAATGCGTCGTAGACAATGGCGAATCAAAAACTCAGTTAAAATGGCCTAGAACGTGCGTCAGTCAAATGGCGACTGCGTTGCATAGATTTTTAAATACAAAGCCGCGTCGCAGCAACACAATTGTGGCGCTTTCTAGCTATTGATTGTTGCTATTTATATATCTTAAATGGCGAAGCAGGCAATTAACGGCGAGGCAGGCGGCGGGAGGGGGCGGGGGGTTGGGTAGCGCTTTGTGGGCGCAGGGACATTTTTGTTTTGGTATGCGCGCTGCCCGGTTGCATTGAGAAATGCCTTCACAATTAGCTGGCAGCACACTTGCTTGTAGCGTATGGAGTGTATTGTAGCGTTGCACAACGCGCTCACAATGCAACTGAGTCACGCACAAAAATGCCGATAGCCAACAGTCAACTGTGTATAAGGCTAAGTTATTTATTTTTTTTCGTTTCTGGTTTATTTTTAGTTTGTTATTTATTCTAATTTGAGTGTTTTCATTTTGTGCATGCGCCACGTTCTAATTGCTGCAATGCGCGCTGTTTTGCTGCTACCAAACGAAAGACTTAAGACACGAACTTGGTCATGAGGCGGTGGCACTGCAATTGAAATAATCGAGTTCGATTCGAGTTTGGTATTTTTTTTTTTTTTTTTTGAGAACTTCTTGCACTTATTTTGATTCAATTAATTATATAAACTGTTAAATAATTATAGAATACAATAGTTTCTTTGATAAAGTTGTGAAATATTCGAAAGAAAGAAAGCGAAAAATGTACAGCAAATCTGATTGAAAATAATACTAATAAAATTTAATAAATTCAAATTTGTTAAAAAAAAAAAAAAGTTGACTTCGACTGCACCGCAGTTATAATACGCTTCACAGGTACACCTGTTATAGTATAAAAGTATATAAGATATCTTTTTCTAGCTTTTAATCGGTCAGTTTGTACGACAGCTAAATGCTATAGTGGTCCGATCTGCACAATTTATTCGTTAATTGTAGCGGTGCCTTCATTAATAACACACGTCAAAATTCATGAAGATATCTTATCAAATAAAAAAGTTTTCAATACAAAGACTTGAATTCGATCGTCTTGTTTGAACGGCAGCTATATAATACAGTGGTTCGATCACAACATTTTTTTCGGAGATTGTAGAGTTCCCTTGAATAATAATCTATGCCAAATTTGGTGAAGATATCTCATCAAATAAAAAAGTTTCCTATACAAGTTCGTTCAGTTCAGATTTCGACCAATGAAAGTACGCAATTTGATGTATGAAAATTTTTAGTATAATAACTATTTTCTATACTCATATTCTTGTTAAGGGACACAACCAGTTAGAAAAAATAATTTTTTTTTAAATATTTTTCGAAAATTTTCTTTTTATTTTTTAATAATTTTAGTAAAAAAAAATTAATATATTTCGAAATTTTCAAAAATTATTACTTTTTAATATTTTTGAATTTGAGAAAAATTTAAGATCTTAAAAAAGCGCCGTCTTTTCGATCGATTTTTAACCTTACAATTTTTGATGCGATTATGGAAAAAGGCACGCTTAATGAAAAAGTTTTTGATCAGTTCATTTTCTACAACTTTGCCATTTAACTTTTTCTATAGGATTCTGGTTTTGCCTAAAAATTCAACCACGCCCCTCCTCTTACATTTACAGTAGTTATAATTTTCATAAATTCCAATGAATATATAATATATTTAGGTAAATCCGAAATTCTCCAATACCAATAGACATAGGCAAATTACCGATTATTTGATGCAAAATTATCGATATATTTCATATAAATTCATTGATGACCAGTGTATATTAAAAATATCGAATTTCTTTTGAAATTAATCTGTATCATAAAATTTACCGATACATTTTGTTTGATACAATCGATAATTGTGTAAAAAATTTATAAAATTCTCCTGAGTTTGAATTCCAATTATTATTGGGTATAAAACTATCGATATATGTATGTATGTCTAATAATAGACTATTTTCACACAAAATTGTTCTTGCTCAAGTTCTATATTAGAATTGGTTCCACAATTAATATTTGTTACAAAGAAAAAAGCATAAAAAACGCCGATAACATATACCGAATTATCGATTATTTCATGCAAATATATCGATATATTTGATATACGTTTACCGAATTTATATTAATATTTTAACTTTTCCTATAAAATTATAGGTAAATTTCCATAAAATATATCGATAATTTTGTACAATATGATTAAAATTCTTTCTCGTGTCAATTCTAATTAGTATTAGGAATAAAATTATCGATAAATATGTCTCAAAATATCGAATATTTTACACCAAATTTTCCATGTTTTTGTTAGAAATTTATTGATATCTAAATATTATGGGCGACTATGAAAATAATATTGATTTCAAAACAGGTAACTAAGTAAATTTAGTTTACAGCACCCGCATGTATATTTGTATACATTAAAATACATATGTATATATGTATGCACATATGCCCAAATTTTGGGTAAACCCAAATATCCCCACTTCAACGTAAATTTCGAGTGGCGACAGTGGCCATAAAAAACAATAATAATTATGCCGATTGAATGCTCTAGGTAGCCTAACAAAACCGAAAAATTTCAGAATGAATTGCCAAATTCGGCGACTTCTTGTCATAAACCCGGTAAGGGCATTGTTATGAAAATAATTAGAATCACTGAGTCACCACAACAAATTCGTAATGAAGTCCACACTTGGAAATAAAACGAAAATTGCACGCGAAACCGAAAACAATAAAAAGTTATGAGCGCGCAAAGACCAGCAGCAACGGCAATTTAATTTGCAAATAAAAATATTTCTGTGTGATATGTAAATATGTATGTGTGTGTATACTATATATGTGTGTGTCTACTATGTATGTATGTGTGTTTGCGGTGTGTAAAAATAGCTGTCAAGTGGCAACGCCAGCGCCATTTAAAGCGGCCGCAACAATTGAGTGTTGAACACATTAACGCAAAGCGACAACAATAATAAATGTTACACTTACAACAACAACAACATCAAGTAATGCGAGAATCGTTAAACAACGGTACATAAATTGCCGCCGCTTTTCATTAAGTTGTTCAACGTTTATTTACTGCACTGATTTGTTTGACTTTCGCGGTGAGCATGCGCAGAACTCAAAATAAACATGAACATATGTATATGCTTATATATATGTGTGTGTGTGTGTGTGATTTGCTTACGTTGATTTTTATTTCTTTTTTCGATTTTCGTTGGTTTGTCAATTTGCTATTTGCTTTGCGGCATTCGTTGTTTATATTGCGAATACGCACACCAACACTCACACACACACAGGTAACAGCTAGAGACATAAATGCGCGTACACGCTTGTCATGCACAGCCAACAGCAGCAATTTTGCGTGCTTTGACCTCTACTACCGTCCATACATATTGGTGTGACAACAACAATCAATGGCGTTGCTGCCTGAGTTTGCTGTTTCTTCTTCGTCTTTAACGCATTTCATTGGGTTTGGTGGCCATAAGAGCAGCGCCTCGTAGTATTGCCGATAAATATACGTCAATTTATAACGTTGCCGCTGCAATTAATCGCATTTTCGCATTTTATTGTGGTAGCAAACGCCCACAAATTCAGCAATTGCTGGCCAAAGCGGCAACCACAAGCTGGAGCTTTCTGATGGCGGAGTAAACCAGCAGCCATGTTGGTTAAGTGCTTGCGTGCAAATGGCATTATAATAATCGTAAAAATTTATTAAAAATAATTTTTGTATATATATATATATATATATATACATAACTGCTTATTTAATGCCTCTAAGTTAGCAGCAACACTCAATGACTAATTAAAATTCAAGAAAAACGGGAATTTATATAGGTAATAAATGCTTGCCAAACGCATAAAACATTTTCTTGTCTTTCTAGCCAAAAATCTGCAACAAATTGTTTTTCTTAAATTTTTACTAAATTTTTTTTTATTAAAATAATGCTCATACAAATATATTTATTATTTCACTGATTTGTCTAATAAATTTCTGAAAATTTCGTAAAATAATTTGTTACCAAAAATAATATAATTTTTTTGCAACAACAAAAGCGTATTATAGTTGTTTGAACAACTTTGTCGGTTAATGATTGTGTGAAATATTTCAGGGTCAGCAGCAATTCTGCAGCAACGGATATTTCCATATGACGCTGGTGTAATTTAAGACAAATACCTGAATATATACGTAGATAGATATGTACATACATATTTTTCTCAAATTTTTACAAAAAGTTAGAGAAGTTGGAGCCACATACTTATATACGAAGGCGCATGGCTTGTGGCTCTTAACCCGTAAACACACCGTTCGAATTTATGCAAAACAATTTGAGTTCGGTATTGGCGTTGCTTTCGAATGTGTACCACAATTAATATGGGACAAAAATGAATTCATAAACAATTATCGATAGACATATATTGATTTATCGATTATTCGATATATTTGACATACACTTGTCGATAACTAATTTGTGTTAAAATTATTGAGTTTATTTCGAAATTCTATTGCAATTTATTTTGGTTATAAAATTATCGATAAATGCCCATATTTCCTAATTCGATAATTTTGTACAAAATTATTAATATTTTTTCTCATTTCAATTCTGATTAATTTTGGTTATGATGTTATCGATTAATGTGTCTTGAATTATCGATTATTTTACACGAAATTTTCTATTTTTAAGTTTTCTTTTGGAGTCGCTTTAAAATTGGTGCTACAACTCATATGGAATATAAAAACGTTCATAAAAAGTTACCGATAGACACATAGCGAATTGTCGATTATTTGACGCAAAAGTATAGATACATTTGACAAACATTTATCGCTAACCAGTATATGTTAAAAGTACTGATTTCCTTTCGAATTTCCTTCGCAATTAATTGTGAGTATAAAGTTATCGACGAATTTCCGCCGATATATCGACCATTTTATATAAAATTATTAATTTTTTTTCGCGTTTCAATTCCAAATTAATATTAAATGATGATTAAAGTGATGAAATTTTCGATAAATGTGTCTCGTAAAATCGATTATTTTACACAAACTTGTCGATTTTCATGTTCTATATTTTAATCGCTTTCAAATTTGTATCTCAATTAATATGGCATAAAAATATGTTCATAAAAGGTTACCGATAGGCATATAGTGGATTATCGATTATTTAGGCACAGTTATCGATGTACTTGAAAGACATTTATCGATAGCCACTGTGTGGTAAAAGTATTGATTTTCTTTCGAATTTCTATTAAATATATCAATAATTGTATAAAATTAATAATAATCTTTCATTTTAATTTCCAATTAGTATTATTAATAGTTATTATTGGCGAGGATGAAAATAATATCGATTTCGAAACAAGTAAAACCCTGTAAGCTTTACTTAATATTTATCTTCTCACGTCCCTAAACACCAAAAAAAAAAATTAATTATACAGTTGTATGCAGCTCTGATTGTATAGCCTATGGTATTCACTGCCTCAGCTACTCTTTTCGGTGTTTGTTACAGTTAGAAATATAAAATAATGGCAATTTAAAAAGTTTAACAAAATTATTTGCTGGCCAATATTTTCGATAAATTAACAATATCATCGAATTATTGAAATAATAATAAAGAATAATTTTGAGAAGTTATCGATAATTTTCTAGAATCGAATTAAAATTAATATCGATAGTGTGGAGCTAATTATCGGTATCGGAAATAATAATCGATAAACAAAAGTAAAATTTAAAATATAATTAAAAAAGTGCTAAGACAATACTGTCAATACCATCTATGCATTTGTATTTGGAATCCAAATTGAATATCTTAGGCTTAGAGATATGTATCTGATTGAAATTTGATAATAATGAACCCTTCAACTTTACTTTTAGGGAAAAGTTTATCGATTTCAACGAATTTCGTTTCCTAATATCTTCCTTAAGAAAGAATTCCACCCGCTTCCAATATAATGCCATTTTCTTCAACTGCTTCACCTAAAAATTTTTAGGTTTTTCAAAGGTTATATAAAATATGGTAAATGTTGATAGATGTTTTTATGTTGCTTGACGGTGTTTATTTCCGTAATTTCTTTGCTTCAATTTTCAGTTCTTGAAGTTATATTATTTCTTACCCATTTTTTCTATTTCAATTGTAACCATTTTCGCCATTGATCTGCACTTGAATACCATTCTAACCTCAAAATAAAGCCGAATTCTCTCTACATACTTCAGAATTGTTTTCGCACTCAAAAAACGCATACTCATTTTGCTCGTAACGTTTCTATTTTGCCGCTTCGCAATCAACTAATTCACAAATCATAATAAATAACCACACGTATTTGCATAGAAATTACGCAACTTCACGCAACAAGCAGAGCGCACGCCATCACAAACACACATACATACATACCGACACTTTATGACCACCTCTTTGGCAAATTCGTTTAAGCAATTTTCTGTTGCGCACTTGATGACGACGGCCTTCCCGCCGTCATTCACACAAAGACACAGCCAGTGCCAGAGTCAACAACAACAACAGCAACAAAATTGTGCATGTGTGTATGTGAGATATTTTTATTTGCTGAATCTTTTAATTGCATGCAAAACGGCGCGCGAGTCGAACAGCACCTCCCTACATACTGCCGCGCACTTAAACAACGCGTCTAGGCAGTTAGGCAGATGAGCAATTGCTTTGCTTGCAGCAAACACATTGAAGCAATGAACAGATTAAGCGAAATGCGCGAATTCTCACAGCTTTTGGTTTGAAGTTGGCGCGTTGGTTGTAAAAAAAAAAAAAAAAAAAAAAGTAGAGAAAATGTAGTACAAAACCAATTTCGTATGCAAATGTTGTATGTTGTTGTTATGCGAATTTTGTTATTGACTCGTTGCTGCCACAAGTGCGCACACACCACTACCAACGCACATCTTGGTAAGTGAGAGAAGCTTCAAGTCTTCAACGCTTCACATTTGTTTACCTCAGCAACGCGGCAGTATTGCGCAACATTGTTGCTAAATATTCCATTGCAACACTTTAAATGCACTCGTTTAATGTGCCTGCACATCAGCGTATGCAAGCATTTGATTGACTGATAATTAAGACGTCCCATTGCGCGCTGCCTCTAATGCCTCTAATTATCGATAAATTTGCGTATTTTCATGTCTCATGTAATTTTGTTGATTTTTTCTCATTTTTAGTCACTCTAAGCTGCTTCTATTGCTTAATTCTTTCGAAAATTTCGTTAGCGTTCTCTTGGAAGCAGTCTTAATTACAACTTCTTTCATTCTTTTCTCACAATTTCAAGCGTTTGCTAACACTCTATTAGCATTATGATACCGTACTGCTGTTGCTTTTGTTGTTACTCATGCGTATTGTTCACACACAAAGCGCGTGTTTGTTCCAACTATTGGTTTTATTTAATGATAGCCACGTTCTTAATGACATTTGGTAGCAGTACGCCATTGATCGAAACTAATGACGCAACCTCGCTTTCGTAGAAATTCCTACGAAATGTACATTTAGTGCTATTGTAATTCAATCTGCACATGATTAACAAATAAAAGTAGTGCGTTGCCGACGCACTTCGCATGTAAATGTTTCTCAAATATCTCACATCCTGTTTCTGTAGAATTCTTCTTAGGGCTTCTTTCTTTCAATTTCATTGCGTAGCATAATACGGCGTTTGCGTCCATATGTTTGCTGTGTCTGTAATTTAATTAGTAATGCAACTTGTGGCTTCTGAAAATTTGAGAAAGAAGAGTCTAATGTAATTAAGTTAAACTTCGAAAAATATAAAGTATCTTAAATTAAACTTAGAACGTAGCATAGTGTCACAACCACGACTACTTCTCACATAATTTTAAATTTCTTTTAATTATTTAATTTTCCCGTAAACAAGTCAAGAAGTGATTAATATATCGCGATAAAATTTTGCACGAATAATTCAATTGAAGTATGCCCACTTATCACCAAAAATTGCCCAAATCCAATAAAACTGTTCAAGCCCCTAGGTACCGAGTAGTTGGACTCCAGTACAACTATAGGCACTTATGACCGAAAATATCGGTCAATGTACGAGATATGCAATTGAAATTCAGACAGAAGCCTTTCTTGATAATAACAATTCTGTGCATCAAAAATGGGTTGAATTGAGTCTCTACTGCCTTGAGCCCCTATATACCTAATGTAATTTTTTTCGAACTTCCAGGCGACGTTATACTGAATATATCAGAGATTACTTCAGTTATTTCATTGAAAATTACAGAACGTGTTTTACTTATAACAGTATTTCTTTGAGCCTAAAATAAATACAATTGGGCGAAAACTTGACCTAGCTCCCATATAACTATTATCAGTATTTTCGAACATCCGGCTGACTTTGCTCCACATGATTGTATGTGAGATACCTTAATGAAAACCAGGAACAATTGTTTTAGTATTTCTCATGATGATAGTTGATCGATAAAATCGGGTCGGCACCCCTCCCATATACCTCATATAATAATTTCGTTTTTCTAACAAACCTTATGCCGAATTTGTCGGTCAGTGTATGAGTTATATAGAGGGCGCAAGTAGTAGTAGAAATATAAAAAATGGCATAAAGTAAAGAAAGTTTTTAGGTATATTTTGTCAATATAAATTTCATTTGAAAATTTCATTAAATGCATTCCAAAGGTAATGTCAGGCTTTTGTAAACTTGATTGAAGTATGTACTTTGCGCAATTTCTCTAAAAATCCACCAAAATTTTTGATGTCGCCCAAAAAATGTTTGTTAAAATTTTCCACAGCAACTTTCTTCAGTTGTTTAATTAGCACTTAGTTGAACAATAACTCTTTGTCTAACTGCAAATGTTTATGAATACAAGAAACATATGTTAATGTATACCATATATACATACATATATAGTATAGGTATATGTGTACAGCATATTTACACAATGATTCTCAAAAACTGCTTGAACCGGATTATATTGTGAAAATTACTTTATGAAGCAACTGCAGTAAGACTGTGGAAAAAAACATTTCGAGAAAGAAAAGTGGAAAAAGCAGTGAGTTGTTGTTGCAAACCACGAAATTATATTTATGTCAAGCGTGCTTAACTATACTGTTGAAAATTTAATGAAAATAGTTTTTATGTAGAGTTGCCACCTTATTTGTTTTAACAAATGTTTGAAAATTTGGTAAATGTTTACAGAACCCTCAGTTAAAGTTAAATTGGTCCGGGGTTGCCACCCTTATTGATCTACGAAAATTAAAATATTTCGAAGAAAAAAAGACTTAAATTTTTAGGGAATGTTGGGTCAATGTTTTAGTGCAGAGCTGTCATACTTTTTTAATTTTGGAAATTAAAATATTTTAAATTGAAAATTTTGTAAATACAGACCTATTAGCTATGGTTAAAATTATGTAGGGTTGCCAACCATAATTGATTTGTGAAAATTAAAATTAAAAAAAAAATTACTTAAATATTTTCAGAATTATGTTGTATTGTCAGAATGTTGTAATGCAGAGTTGCCACACTTTTCCATGTTTGAAAATTAATATTTTTTTAATTAAAAATAGGTAAAGAAAAAACGTTAATTTTAGTTGCAGCAAAATTAGTATACCCTTCGCATGTGTATAAAGAAGTATCCGATACAACGACTTGATTTTGAAAATTTCTTCATTTATTGTTTTAGAAAATAGTCGATGCCAAATTTCATGATATCTTTAAAAAAAAAAAAAAATAACTTAGTTCTGAATTTTCGAAAAATTCTAAGCAAATCATTTTAATAAACATTGCCACAGATTTCACCATTTAAAACTAAAAAAAAAAGTTGTTTATTTTCCTTAAAAAAAAATTCAAAAAAAATAAATAATAAATCTCACACATTTTTATTTTTTTGTTTTTCTACTACACCCACACATTTACATCCACAATATTTATTTCGAAGCGCACTTGTTGTTCATTTTCACACATCATTATTTAGTGTTATGAGCACAATAAAAAATAAAAGCAAGACATTTACATGCCTTTGCCTTTTATTCCCACTAAAACACATAAATACCACTAAGGAGCCACAATGGACAACAAGAAGAACACACGAAGAATATAGCAGATCGTTTGGCTACCGGAAATCTTGCACGCGCAGCGATAGCTTTTAAAGAACAAACACACCCATACACAAATTCAAATTCAAATCTTCACTGCTGCTTTTGCCATTACAAAAACACAAATGACAAAATTAAGGGAGTGCGCAGGAAATGACAATAAAAACAACATGATCTATAATAAGAGATCATGATCATGTGCGCACCGACACATACAAATGAGTATTTGAAGCAAGTGTGTGTGTGTGTGTAAGTTATTGCATTTGTATTCAAATGATGAGCTCACAGGAGCGTACCTGTTCTGAATATGAAAATAACTAAAGAAAATATGTTCACAAGTACATTTATATACATATATAATTATAGATGTTTGTATTAAGTTGTTGTAGACCACTTGTGGCATATATAACTATAAAGCAACAACACTATAGCCCTCAGTGTGCACAAGTGAAGATGTGACAAGTGTGTTGCTGGAGACAATGGCAACCCTTTTTCTTTTCTTACTTGCCTATATCCAAGCACACATATATACATACATATATTCCTTACATTGTTCTTTATGCGTCTTTATTCTTTGAGTTCTACACAATTGTTTGCATATTGAACTATAGTGGTTGTCGATATGTACATATAGATACACATACATATATGTATGTACGCACCTGCTTTGAATTATGTCCTAAATACTTTGAAAACTACCCTTTTTGTTCTTAGAATGATTTAAAGCACTCATTTTGCTTGCTTATAAGCTTTACAAAGCATGAAATAGTTTAAGCAAGAATTGTAGGCTTATTTTGTGGTTACGAAATAATAAAAAAAATATTAACAAAAAATTATGCCTTGCAATAAAACACTAATATTGTCGATTTAAGTATGCTTTAGTCTTTGAAACGTAGGTTTTGTACTTATATTTTCTGAAAAACACGTTAGGTGGCAACACTATTTTAAAGTATGTATAAATTAAAGTCTGCCGTGAACTACTAATGACTGGCATACATTTTTAAATTTTTTCCATAGTTTTACTTTGTTCGATAGGTGGCAACTCTCTTCCAAAAATCCTAAAATTAGAATCCACAGCATACTTTTTTTACTGAAAATAACTACGCATGTTCATAGTACTTAATATTCTATCCATGCTTTCTTAATTTTGATAAGTGGCAACACTATTCGAAAATAGTTGTAATTACAGTACTTCAAATATTTTTCGGATTTTTTATTTTATATTTTTGATGGCGGCAACTCTGTTCCAGAATATGTGTAAATTCAAGTCTTTATGGGTGCGTCCAAGGTGATGTGATCCTTGTCTACGTAGGTGGAACCCAGGGTTTTATGCCTGCTTCTTCACTCCTCCACTAATAGTGATTTGATCTCATAACCTGAGATCGCTTTTAGTGTCGATTGACTAGCCTGTAGCGATACGTTGGTTGCGATATTTTCGATGGAGATTGATTTCACCACACTGACTTATAGCAGAGACTGTAGACTCTGCTCGAAATATTCTCGGAAAACGTCTCATTGGTATGTATAGTTTAGTATGCGGTCCTGCAAGCCTTCCGGTGCATTCGAGCCGTCAGTGTACCACCTTATAGCACTGCCCCTTAGTAGTAGGTCGAGTGTAGAGTCATTCCACTTCGCCTTACTGCCGAGAGTAACTCTAAACTTCGTTCTAGAGTCTACCCTCTTCGTAACGCCATCCCTTGGAAGAAGGGCCAGTGGAGTGTTTTCCCCTAAGGTATTTATTTGTTGAGACGACATTGTCTTACCTCTGCCAAAATCCTCTGATGCCCTGAGCATCATTGTTTCGCTGCCTGTTTGATCACTATATGCAGTGGTGTGAGCTCCAGAATGACTTCAAGTGATGTAGTTGGACAATTGCGAATTGTCCCTGAAGCGATGGCGCAGGCGAGCCATTGCATCTTCGATAGTTGAAGGCCTACCAAAGACTGCGTTGCCTTCGATGCCCAAGCAACTGCTCCATAAGTGACAATAGGCTTTACGATCATGGTATACAGCCACCTGATGATACCTCGCTGGCTTGCATCCCCAGGATTTACCGGCTAGGCGTATGCATATCATGGGTGGCTCTGGACAGTGATAATTTCTTGAACATATTTCACAGTAAAGTTGAGTCTAATTAGAAGCATTATCAAAGCCATCTTCGATGTCAAATAAGGCACATATCACAACCTCGCCATTTTCCAGCGAATCCCGGAGTTCAGCCGTGAGTTGGTAAAATGCTGTGTTAGTGGATCTAGACGCGTGCTGATTGACGTATAGGGGTGCGATTTTTAGCGCCTTCGATCTTATATAGTTGCCTCAAATTTTTTCCATCCCTTTTAGTATAAAGTAGGACTAATTGATCTGAACGATTTGGCTAGCGAGTAGTCCTGCCTTCCTACTCTGGGACTGAAGACTACCTTCGCTATTTTTTACGGTTCTGGGATATACGCAAGAGATCTTGCATACATTGTGGCAAAAGTGCTGGAAAGATGGAATCCGCCCTTGATGACTTATAGTTCGAGAACGGGGCTAGTACCCACTTGATGAAGTCTGCAATGAATAATTTTCATTTAGCCGTTCCATGCAAGCGATCTAACCTACCTAAATATGTGCGACCATAGATGGGTTTGATTAACCCCAACTGTCCCCGGAAAGTGCGCAAGCGGCAGTGTCATTACCCTGTCTTCCGCGCTGGTCGCATAGGTCCTATCCTGTCTTAATGAATAATTCTGTGTCCGTCTTGTTTCTAGACAAAATCTTGTGTAGTCTGGCTGTCTCAGAGGCCGCGGAGACGTTGTCATAGAATTTCCTTAAACTGTTTGTCTTCGCGGACCTAATTTCCTTGTTATAGGCCTGCTTAAGCCCTAAAAAAAAAAAAATAAAAAATAAAAAAAATCGCCACTATATAAACTTTAGTATAGAGTTTCTTTTTCATTTTGATTTGTATCTTGTTTTATCTTCATTGAAGCGCCTAAAACAATGTATGTTTACTCTTATGCCTACCATTTATTATTGTTGTTATTGTTATATATACATTTTAATGCCGTTTAACCTAAAATCATTGCCTCTTACTTTTTATATTTTACACATTTCTTAGCAGTTTTCCTCGCCATTTGCGCTTAAGCTTATTACCCATCCACATTTCTTGCACACAGTCAATTGTTTTTATTTTGCTACCGCATTCCAACAACAACGCCCACTGTTGTTTTACGCTGCTTTACAATCTCCACTCTGCGCCTTTGAGCTTTAAGCCAAGTTTTTGTTGTTTTTTGTATTGCCTACATACCGCTTGAAATGTACAAAATAAGGGTGCAAAACTCCAAAAATGTAGAGCCACTACACTTTGAGGTCTGTGGGTCAAATTCCTTCGCTAATTTTTGCCGTAAATACACAAACATTATTTTTACTTATTTTTCATACACAGCGTAGCAACATTTCGGCGTTTTGTTTTTTAAAAAAATAGAATATATTTTCCTTGCTATCTGTCTGCTTCTCCTACTGGCTACTTTTTAAGCCCTGCTCACCAAAACAACAACAACATTTGTYGACGCCTTCGAACTTTGTCTAGCCGAACTGTTCGAACAAAACAATGACCAACAAGAATTCCGGTATTTTACACACTTTTATTTATTGGTCTCACTCGTTTATTTATTTTTCCCCTTCGTAATTCGACTGTGAAAAGTGAAAAGCCCCGTTAAAAAATACTCGTACTTTATGCGGCTTAAATTTCATGCCCCAACAGTAATGTTGGTTAGTTGACTAATTATTCGCCGGGTTGTTGCATTTGTTGTTGTCTCGTGTTACTCATGTGTTTGTTGCAATTGCTGATGACCCCAAATGCGTCAAGTGTCAAGCCACTGCGGTGATTTTGCTGTTTGTGTGGCGTTAATGTGGCCACTACACTTCCACTCGGACCGAAAATACATATAATATACAATACACACAGACTTACAGTTATTATATATTAAATCTTATTTTGTTGCTGATGTGACATAAAAGCGCTCACTCGTCGCTGGCAGCGCGAAAAGCCCATAACAATGCAATAAACCACATTTAATTTGTTCATGTTTTACCAGCTTTTCTCTTGCTCTTTTTGATTTATGTACGCGCATTCTGTTTTAATTTTTTTGTTAACTTGTTTCATATTTTATTGCATTTTGCATAAATTAAGGTTACCCAACTTAATTTGCTCAATTCAAGCGCAGCTCACTAATTACAGTGTAGGCCGGTTTCGTACATAATAATCACTTAATAAAATCCTTGTTTGCTTTAGTGATTTATATCAGCAGCATTTCTTTTTTTTTACCGCATTCGTCTTACTTTTTGATCTCTTTGACGGGGTGATCCGAATAGAGGTACTTTTTCAAAATCCTTTTTTTACACATCTCGCCTGAGTTTTGTACAGCTGTCATGTTAAGGAAATGTAGCATCGAGATCTTAAATTGAAAGCGTACAAGCTGTATGCTTATGCTAGAACCGAACCCGTTGGACCTTCCCAAGCGACATCGCTTCGTTATATGGGCTCTTGGAAAGTTCCAAGAAGATCCGACGTTTTCGAGCCAAATTTATTCAGCGATGAGACCTCTTTCTGGCTCAATGTTTATGCAAGCAAGCAAAATTGACACCTTCGGGACGAGCACAACTTTTAGTTTAAGTTCAGTTTGGTGTGCTTTGTGGGCCGGTGTAATCAGCAGTCCAAGATCGTATGTTATTTCATCGTTAGACTTTTTCCTGTGGGGATATGTAAAGTATATAGTCTATACAGACAATCCCACTTTGATTCAGGTCTTGGAGCAAAACATCATGTGTACCATTCTCCAGTTACCAGTAATTGAAAATTGGACTCCTGGGATGGACCATCTGAGACGTAGCCGCGACCAACATTTGAAAGAGATAATCTCCAAAAAGTAAATGTCATAATATGTTCTTTCGAATAATAAATATTCCTCATTAAAATTTAAGTTTCTGTGATTTTTCTTCAGAAAAGTAGGCTACCTCGAAATGGATCTCCTTTTAGTTTCGATTTGAAGTTTTCAGTGTCAGTTTCTTTCTGTCATTTTCAGTGTTAAAAATGATTTTTAAACCCCTTCAAGTCGCCGTTTTCCTCAGAATCAGTTTTGTCCAAGTAATTCCTAGACATTACTCAATATTTCAATCCAGAGGAAAATGTGACACATTCCGTCAGAAGTGATTTTATTTAGATTCCAGAGATTGAACGAGTGCACGTAATACAGAAATAGAAACAAAAGAAGCGAGTGTGTTCCAATATTTCGAAAAATACTTAATTAGATCTCTTATTTATTAGATCTCTAATAATTTTAAAAGTTTCATTGTAGGCACCTCGTTCTCAATGATCCTTACTTATTTAACGAGGAACCACTTTTCTAAGAAATTGTACTCTCATCTAGTTAAAACTCTCGAAAAGAGGTCCTACCGTTCCCGCGACAGTCGGGCTTACGTAACCGGAACACACCTGAACCGAGCATGTCAACACTCCAATCTTCAATGCTTGGGACGCTCCTCAGTGCTAGACTGTTCGATAGTTTCCACGTCATTTTCATAAACCCACATCTCGTTATCAGTAATGATGCGTTTGTTAAACGTAGGGTTCTCAGGCTGTGTTTTCAAACATATCTTCTGCGACTTCTATACGACAGTCCGGGTCAAATTTGATCAGGTGTACAACGTACGATTTTTTCTAACACCATTACTTTGTGGACGCCGGAGGATAGGTTAAAAAAGTTTATTATATTTTTTTGTTCAAACTTCTTTGTACGCGCCCTCCTAAAAGCCTTTTTATATACTTTTTTCGACTTTTAGAATATATTTTGATTATAACACCTTTTGATAAGACTATCTGAACAAAATTCAACATTTTCTTAGCTATTGAATTTTGTTTTTACTATACATACATATATACAAAACTATAATTCACCTCTGAAAATCACAATAAAAAATCGATGATAAAGCAAAGCTTCTACATTTTCCATCTAATTTTATCAGCAATTTCTTCATGAAACCTGCATATGTTTTTCCATAAACGCTTAGAAAGGGCAGTACCTCGAAGGTTATTGTCCGATTTCCCGCAACTATTGCATATATCTGTGCAGCTATGTATTTCTTTGTGCATTACAAGTATTTCAGTATTTTCTTTCGCTTTGCTCTTCACAAACTGCTACATGTGAACGCTGGGCTTTTTGTGTGGCTTCAACGTGACTTCGCGACTACAAAGCTGTCTGTGCAATTGCTCGGCTGTCAGTGCCACATTGCTTCTTTGCGGTTTATTGATTACATTTTTTCTTTGCATTTACGTGCTTTTTCTATTACCAATTTCTTATTTTTACTATTTGTAAATATACTACGAGCGCTAAGACCTCTTTTTGTGCGAGTATCTTTTGCTGGCGCAACTATTTGGCGCGCATTCACTGCATTCAACGCATATGCCGCATATTCGTCTTGCTTGTCGAGGTACTTGTAATGCATAAGTGGATTTGTCATTTGGCGGCGCCGCAGCACTAACTTACCACAATCACCCCCGCCTTGCCTCTGAGAAAACCAGCATATGGCCAAGTTGTGACTTCGTTTGCTTCGGCGGCGGTTTGTTGTACTGACTCGTGTATCTAAGAGGACGGTTTGGAAAATAGGAAAGTTTTTGTATAAAATTTTAATTTTTCGTGGAAAATTGTCGATTTTCGAAGTCCGATCAAAAATTTGTAAGACATACATAGTGCTCAGCTTATTTTTGATATACTCAAAATGGAATTTCGATTATTTTAGCTTTCGCTTTTAATGAATCTTTAGTAGGTTGTTGTTGGTCTTGTGGCAGTAAAAATCTCTCGGAATGGCAGTCCCTGGTCGGTAAAAAATTCGCATCCGTTCCGGTTACGGACCCACCTACTGTGGGAACGGAATTTTCAGTAAGTAAGGTCCATTACTTCAACTCCACTCTACAAAAAAGATTCCATGCTGAGCTCCGACTCACCTAAACAAACGGTAAAAATACATTCGGATTGTTTTTTGAGGGGTTCGTTCCGTTCGTTAAGAAGACCCGAATGTCGTGGGAACGGAATCTTATCTAGGTAAGGTCCATTACTGCAGCTACAAAAATATTCCCTGTTCGGAATTACCTAAGGGTTAAAAATACCTACGGATTGGTCAACTGTTAATCGGACCCTCCATTACAAACTCACTCAAAAATCCACCAACTTATCGAACTCCTCTCGTATATCATACATTTATTTCGCTTTACTACCGATATCAGTGTCAAACTGGCTTAATTTTAAGCCAAAGTTATGGTATGGTGTATCACATCACATCAGTTGGAATTAAATATTTTTATTAGCGTCAGTGTTGGTCTATCATTTCAATTGGTGTCCGTTTCCTTTTTGGCTTCCTTTTCTTCTAACCACCCGAAGCGTGTGTGTGGATGAACTTCTACTTGTATATTCGTAGCCTTTACAGTTTTTGCCATCCTATACTTGGCGGTGCTTTATATTGCAATGTCATTGCCGCCCCACCACTCCAGCAACTAATGCAGCAGTCACAGTTAGCCACTGTATTCGTTGGCTATAATTTGTGCTTGTGGTGCATGCAATCGGCATGCGATACATCACTCGTTAGTTGAATGGTGGAGAGTATCAAGTGAAGTGAAAACTACAATATCATCATCTATGATATATGTGAACAATGTTATTGTGACAATAAAAATTGCACGTAAACATTTTTGAATTGTAATAATTTTTTTCAATAAATTTGCAATAATTTTAACATCTTTTAACTTAATAATTTTTTATCATATTTCCATATTAGCGAATGTTATGATCAGTTGATGTTACCGGCATAGTAATGTATTATTTATGTTGGTGCGTTTCACCGTCTCAGGATTTCAGGAATAAAATGAGTATGTGCGGATAGATGAAGTTGTCTTAATTAAGAATATACATATAATGCGAATTCGTGAAGTGTTAGGTTAAGATGTCAACAGCTTCGAACACCAGTCCATTGTGGTTTCAAAAACTTCTATGCAATTCACCATGAGATCCTTATAAATAGACAAAGTGCTTTGAGCCAGTTTCGGCTACCTTTTTTTTGATTCGCCAAAAGTAAGAGTACCGAGATGTTTCAGGTTTAGTTTTGGAAACATTGAAAAGTGCAAGAAAAAGTGCATGGTTGATTCCACCTCATCCTCTTCTATACAACTTTGACTATTAGCAACAAGACTTTTGATCTTACCGCTTGAAAATATGCCTTCTCTGTGTTGGCACATTTTGGTTTTGTAGTAATTTCGCCAGCGATTACGCTCTGAGCAGGCAAATGAAGTAGCTTGATGCTATTATAAGGACAGACACTCCTTGACTAGCATTGGGCGAACCGTTAGCCACTAACGAGTGAATATTGTGTGGTAAGTGATCTTGTATTGGATACGGAAGCAAATCAATCGATACACTTTTATTGCTATAAGTCAGAAGCTAAGGGAATAGGCGGGTTTTGGACGCCGAAAAAAAAAAGCTATTTTCATAATTTTTTTTTTTCTTTTGAGCATGTTAAATAGTAAAATTTTAATAATATTTTGTGATTTTTTATAAAATTTGTTTGGTAATTCAGCCACTGGCAGGTAGTTTCTGGATACACCACTCAAAATAGTCTCCTTGCGGTGGTCAGCATAACAGACGAAGGATTCATCTAAAGCATGATCCATTTCGAGGTCCCCTAATTTTTTAAAGAAAATACACAGAAATCTCAAATTTAATGAGGACTGTTTGCTATCATTCGAAATAGCATTATTTGGCATTTATTTTTTTGAGTCCAATTTTCAATGACTCCTTCGAGCATTTCAACTTGTAACTGGTGAATAATACGCGTGATGTTTTGCTCCAAGGACTGAAACCAAGCGGGATTGTACGCATAGGTTTTACACTTTACATATCCCCACAGGAAAAAGTCTAACAGCGTGATATCACACGCCTTGGTGGCCAATCGACTGGCCCTAAGCATGAAATTATCTGCTCTCCGATGTGTTCTCTCATTAAATCCATTGATTGATGCGATGTGTGAGAGGTGGCGTCGTCCTGTTGAAACCACCGTTATCACGAGCTTAAATTTTAGGTATCAAATAGTCGGTTATCATGATGCAATAACGGTCGCCATTGATGGTTACGTTCTTACCGACATCATTTTCGAAGAAATATGTACCGATGACTCCACTGGCTTAGAAACCACACGAAACCGTTGTTTCTTCTGGATGAAATGGTAGTCCTTTAATCTCTTCAGGTTGCTCTTCTTGCCAAATGCCGCAACTTTTGGGTATGGCCAGAAATGGGCCTCATCGCAGAACAAAATTTTACTCAAAAACATCGGTTATTCTTGGAAATTTTCAAGAGCAAATAGAGCGAAACGATGCTACTTGGGAAGATCGAGTTCTGGTCTTGCACAAGCTGTAGTTTGCACGCTTTCAATATAAGATCTGGACGTAAAATGCATCAAGTCGTTCCATACATCAGTCCGAGCTGTGGCGAACTGTGCCGAATCGACTCTCTTCGTGTATATTCTCAGCTACGATTGCTTATTTTCTTCATTGCGTGCTAGGCGTGGTTTATTCGGTCGAATAATAATCCAATAACGAATGCTGGATTTCAAGATGGATGATGGTGTTGTGAGTAGGACGCTCAGTATACCAATTATGTTGACCATAAGTTGAGCGAAGCGCGAGAAACACATTCTTTACAGAACGTGGACGTGACATGACACACGCGTTATCGGTCAATAAGAGCCTATTGAAAAAGCACCTCTACTTGGAGCACGCGTTAGTATAGAAAAGCTATTGCTAATTATTTTTTCATTTCAATTGAGTCAATTAGGAGTAATTATAGTTATCAAATTATTGTTACTGGGGTTGTCTAACTGAAATATTTATAAACTGACTGATTGGAGACATGAAGAAAATATTAAAGAAAATTTTCTAAAGATACTTTTTACTTTATTTCCTCTAATAAATTGCTATAAATATTTTTATTTGTATTTTTATTATGACACATTTTCTAAAATTGGTTCTCCTTTTCAGGTAAGCATTTCGCAACATGGCATATTATTTGCATTTCATAACGCAGCGGCAGGTGCAAAAGGTAACATTTGGTCCAAAATATTATAAGCCTTACTGGCATATTTACATTACCCACGTGTAAATATTCCATCTACACATATACATATATACTTTCAACTGCGCCGAGACAACATTACGCCATCAATAAATGCCAACCGGTGGCCAAAAATGTTTGAAAACAAATGCAGCCCGCGCAAGGCAAATCAAGTGAACACAAAAAAAAAATTACTTTTTAGATTTTAGGGCACTTATGTTGTCTGTACAACAGGAAATTCTGCACTTGGCGACGTGCCATCAATTTTTCATCTTATCACAGGTCATCGATTTACCGGCCTAAGCAATTTTGTTTGAGCGCAACATAGGTAAATGCATACAAATATTTACACATACATACATGTACTTGTAGAGAGAGGCTTTTAGTGGGTACGTTGCATGATCGGCCGCTTTGTTGACTCTCCATGTGCAGCCCCTTTCAGTGTTATCATAACGATAAACATTTTTCTATGTCAAATTTTGTTTGCCATTTCCAGGATTTTTTGTATGTTTATTCCCCTTTTTTTACCACGCTTTTACCCACACAACTCCTATTTGCTAATAATATTTCATATTTCATAGAATTTCGTAGTGTGTGTTGGAGTGCCTCAGCTAAACCTCGCACCGACATTGCACAGAATTCAATGTTGCAGTACCCTATAATTAGCTATGGTTATCCACACGCCTTGTTGTTATTGTATATTTATCATGCACGCGCTGCTGCAGTGTCAAATCGCATTGGGTTTAGCTTGAGCATAATGTAATGTCAGTTTCAAACTGACACTTTGATTGCAAGAATGTTACCACATCGCTTAGGGCGGACGAATTTTGATTGTAGTGATATACCCAGCGGTGGATGATGGTCATTTTTGTGCAGGAATATATTCTATAGGAATAATACTGATTTGTAAAGCTAAAGGTGACTCCGATTCGTCGGAACTTGGAGAGTTGTAAATTGAATATACAACTGGTCCAAATCTGATACCATTTAAAATCTGGTATCATATCATAACAGGTTAATTGAAAAGTACCCGACCTGACACATAAAATGAAAATTAAAATCAATTTACCACCTTAATTGGTCTTTTCCCAAAGTTTTCGACGAAGAACGTTGCCGTAATGCCTGAGAGAGGTACCACCTTGACATACAACTAATCTAAAATAAGAAATGACTGTACCGCAATTAATGAGTTCTCTCAAGTTCGCACTAGTTACATTGTAACTAATAACTGGCTAACAAAAAACTAGTCTGGCTTAACTACAATCGTTATTTCGCCACAGATCACATACGGAGTTATGTAGAGTACAATATTCGCACACATTTATAACTGTGTTTAAGTTATAAATCTTGTGAAATGATTCACTACGTCCACGGAGAAAAGAGCTTTGAATTGATGACTCAAAGGTACGTTATTACAATTGCCATAGAAAAACATATCGAGACATCGAGTATAAAGTGAAAATGAATTGCTGACTGATAGCTTGAATTGAAGAGTATGTAATATATATATAAAAATATGACTTTCTATGCAGAGCGTGTGGGTGTAAATGTCGAAAGCATTTGCAGAGTAATTATATAATTATTAAGTGATTCTTCGTCAAATAAATAATATTTTATAATTTTTTTTGTGCATTCTATATTTCACTCGCTCTGTCCAATTTTCTGAACCTTTGAACAGCTGACAAAATTCTACTAAGTTTCCAATATTCGCCTTTGCTATCTTACCTCTGATCTCTGAGCTGAGCTTAGGCTTCGAATTTAGATGACGCTAGCTTATTTCAAAACAAGTTTGTATCGTTTCTTTTGTTTTTCATTAAAAACTGGCCTTATCTGTACTATGTTCTTAGCCTAAGAATTCAGATTCAATTATTATTTTTAAAATGGTAGTTTTTTTTTTAAGAAAAAACATATAAACTTCAATTTTAATGAGTTGAGTTCAATTTTCGATGACTCGTTGGAGCATTTCGACTGGTAACTGGCGAATGACACGCGTGATGTTTTGCTCCAAGGCTTAAATCTAAACGTGATTGTTCGCATAGACTTTAGACTTTTTCATGGGTCTAACGGTGTGATATCATACATTCTTGGTGGTCAATCGTAAAATTAACTGCTCACCGAAGTGTTCTCTCAATATATCCATTGATTGATGCGATATGTGGGAAGTGACGCCGTCTTGTTGATACTAAACGTCCCCGAGATCACGTGATTCAATTTCAGGCATCAAATACTCGGTTATAATGGCCGCCATTCACTGTTACGTTCTCATTTTTGAAAAAATATGCACCAATGATTCCATCGGCCCACAGACTACACTAACCCGTTGGATTGTTTGGATGAAATGACTCTTCACGCCTATCGAGCCAAAAATGGGTCTCGTCGCTGAACATAATTTGGCTCGAAAACGTCGTATCTTCTTGGAACTTTTCAAAAGCCCATTGAACGAAGCGATGTGAAGGTCGAGCGGCTTCATTTCTTGCACAACTGTATATTGTATGATTTCAATTTAAGATCTCGACGTGAAATGCGACAAGTCCTCCCACATGTCAGCTCGAGTTGCTGCGAGCGGCGCTAAAGCGACTCTCCAGGGTCTTCGTGTATACTCTCAGCTATGTATTCTTCACTGTGTGTTGGACGTGGCCTATTCGGATGAATATTCTCCAGGGGTCTCAAGATGGGTGATGGTGTTTAGGATAGTACGCTCAGTATGCCAATTATGTTGACCACAAATTGAGTGATGCGCGCGAAACACATTCTTTACTGATAATAAAGGTAATAAAGTTGAACGATTTGTAAACGTTGTTCAGGCGTAAGTCTTACCATGATGAAATTGTTTTTTTTTTTTTTGTATATTTCTTGTTCTATAAAAAAAAAAAAAATGTCTTCGCCTTAGAGTTCACTTTCTCTTAAGCAATACTACTAATTCTAGAGTTCTTAAAAGCGGTCTGCACATAAAAAGATCTCTGTTTCGCATGCTCCTCTTTTCGTTTCTAGCGCAATGAACTGAAAATAGAATTTTTCTGCATGCAGAGCTCCGCACTCGGAACCCGCACGTAATGCTGCAAACACATGCTTCAATGAACCGGCTCAAATGCTGCACTCGCTTCTCGCACGTCTTAATGATTGAATTAATTTCAGATTCTAGTTAATCGAGATACTGAATTCACTGCTTTTTATCCTCAATCCAACATGTTCTTGTGCGCTTTTTTTTTATTCCTTTCTTTTTATCTTATTACGTCTTGTTGCCGCCATCATTCTTCATATTTCATTGCCACCCTGGTGCATATGCGCGCCTGTCCGACCGGCTATTGTCCACATGCTAACGCTTGGCTCTATGTCGTTTGCGCTGTCGATTCTTGTCTTTGGGCTGTCGTTTGTTATCTTCTAGGTTGCCAGTTCGGTCGCTATGCATTGCTGTGCCGCCGCGTCATACATCGGTATGTGTGTGTCTGTATTTTGCTGCGTCCACCCATTGATCCATTTGGTCTATTTGGCTCGACGGCTGTCACTGCACATGCGTATTTATGCAACGCTTATACCCATTCATGTGTTTATAATTCCAAGTGAATGCTGTGCAACTCTCGCTGCGGTGCGTTCTTAAATGGCTTGAATTGCATTTGTTGTGGTCTCGCACCAAAATTAAATGGAATATGCTAGAAAAGGCAAAGAAAACGATCAAAGAGATGAGTTGTGTAAAATAAAATTGTCCACTGAGATTGTTTTTGTGCTCAGCGCGACATGGCGCGGACGAGACGTGACATATATTACTATAAGAAATGGCAAGTGTCAAAGAAAGGAAGAGTTGAGAAACATTTTATTGGGGAAGGTATGAAGTCCGCGATATATCACCTCGTCACTAATGTAAGTTATATTTACTTGAACATAACATTAAGCCAGTGCAGTTAAGGACAAGCTATGAAAACTCTCGTAAAAAGATATTTATAGCCAGCAGAGCTTAGTCTTGAACTACAAAACTCTAGTTCTCAAGATTTTCGAGCGTAATACACGACAAGAAAAGTAAATCGATTTAAACGGTTCTCCAAGAGATGAGTATCAGAAATCCAGTATTTTCTATACCATCTTAAGAAAACGGAAATATTATAGACCATTTATGACTATCTTTTTCTGCAGGCATGTCCTATGCCTCGGACAACATTTCTTTCACTTCAAAACCGATTGATTTCTGCTGTGTCCAAAATAGGGAGTCATGATGAGTGTTTGCTTTATGGGTAATCAATATTATAGTATACTTTTCGGTGGTTGAAGACCAAAACTCGATTACCTTCGAGCACTGCTGTAGTATTTGCTAACAAAATAAAGTAGGTTCGAACTTCGCTACAGCATGGCAACCCGATTGGCATCTAGCAAGCGTTTCGGGGAAATAGATGGAAGAAGCGAGTAAAACGCTCTGAGAGATCCATCCACATTTGGCATAAGGTAAAAATGCGTACAACCTTTATGATCGAAGGTGACAAGCTAAATATTTATATTCCTGATGACACCCTCGTAAGTGATAATTGCCCATAGGCACGTTTGTGACATAGTCAAGGATTCTGGAGTCCCCAACGCCGCTCACAGATGAATGAAAAATAGAAGTTGGGAACCTTGAACCACGGATAAAAGAAAAATGGGAGTTGGGAACCCAGTCCGAAAAAATGAAAACTGGACTTAGACGCGCAGCACGCAAGCCCAAACAAGACCAGACAAACAGCCGCGGAACTCCTCCCAAATGTCGGTCCTAGTGATCCGATAAATCAACATGAGTGTTTCCTCCTTTTGCACTCTCTTTTAGGGTGAGGGGATCCCACACTTAAGTAGCTTCCACTTATCAATTGGTTGGATCCCATCGTCTCCAGGATAATCATTGCATATAAGCATTCGTTTAACTACGCATTATTTAGGAATGCTACTCATCACCTTCAGGTATTGACCCAGCGCCTTATAATATTAAAATAATGAGAGTAGTCACCACTAAACCAGATCACTTTATACCATCTATTTCACTTTTATCGGTCCAATAAATGCTATCTACATTTTTTACTCTCTTCCATTTCTCCTTATTTGTTTACTAACGCTTGCATCTTCCTTGACTCCCCCTCAACAGCTTACTCGCATACCTGTTCTGTCAATCTAAATGCAATGACTTCAAATTAATTTTCATTGCGTTGGAATTTATAGAAAGTGGTTAATCGCGTGTCGCTTTAATTGCTATTCTGATTATTATGACAAAGTAGTTTCGTGTTTTCCAGCTCGCTCGCTAAGTTTCCAATGAAGACACAGTATACGAGTGCAACTTGTATTATACAAACAGCTTTAAAAGCAATTAAAGTAAATTCTACATTTTCTCATTTTGTTGCTGTTATCTCTAGTCGACATTAAGCGTTGCCCCAGTGACGAGTTTTCCCATAATCTTATCGCCTCTGACGACGAGTGGCTAGTGAAAACGGTAGTGTTTTCTCAGAATCATTATCTTTTGATTTCTTCGTTTGTTTTATGTATAATTTAATCAGTTATTAGTCAGGCTTGTACCACTTTGATGTGTGTGTGCCCCCACGGTGCGCTGCTTTTTATAAGTAATGAAAATGTTTAGCGTAATTAATGAGTGTTCTTTGAATATTTGAACATGGAAATATTGTATGAAAAAGTAGAATTTACATACGCTGCTTCTAATATGTGATTTTTGTAAAGAAATATTTACTTTTTATGATTAATCTCGTTTGGGTTTGACCCTAATTGATTATTATTAAGCGAAGAATCTTTTCGTAAGTAGAAGACGTGCTAGTTGAGCTGATCAATCTGTACGTACAGGTTATACTGTACTGATCTCTCAAGAATTTTACTATTCACGCTGAGCTATAATATCGGAGTTGAAAGAATTATTTCAACTTAATGATGAGTGATGAGTTTAGCATGTGATTTACTCACATATTTTAAGAAATGTTTGTGGTCATACATAGATCATATTTAATATACAAAAAATTTAATCTATATCTATATCTGTCTGGTGGTGACACACGCCCGCAGAATAGGATTGACAGATCGATAAGATTGCAGGAAATGTCTAAAGCAAGGCACCAGGTAATTAGCAAATCTAAGCTGTAAGCATCTGGGCTCCGCGCGGTTTGATACACTGGAAGTGGTGTCGATAGTGAGCCCACAGAGTCTGTTGAAATTCGCCTGGCTCATTGGCCTTCCAGACTAATATAACCTATATAATATAACCTATAGCTCTAAAATTCCAATTTTGAATAGGTTTCTAATTCTTTCGGATATTCTTCATTTTTATCAATTACTCAAGAGTATAACTTCACATTTTATCTTGCATGTTTTTACGACCGAAAAGAAAAATAAATACGAATAAGATTTGTATTGAAAATCAGATGCTATTGAGGCGATAGATTTTCTGAAACCTCAGATTATATTTCGATTTTTTTTTACCGAATGAGTTGAAGAAAAAATATTATTTCTATCGATAACTATACTATTTATATCGATAACTGCAAGATTTATATCGTTAACTTCAAAATCGAAAAGCCTTATCGAAAATAAGCTTGACTTTAAGATCGCCCTAACTTATTGTTGCGTATAATAAAATCCGCTTGTCTCACTCTCTACACTAGTTTTCAGAAAGGAATATCAGAAATTTTTTTTTTCGGCTGAACTGGTCAATTCCTTCAGATAATTCCGTAAAACTTTCCAAAAACTATCGATATTATAATCGATGTTTCTAGTTATTGTTAGGCAGTTAAAGATCTTTAGGCTTCCAAAAAGTAAGAAAAACGTTGAGAATTATACTATTTTAGCCCTTATGTAAGCTTATAAGTATTATAGCTCCAGAGTATGCCAAGATTCATATTAGTCGATAGTAGTCGATAAATTATCGATATTTTTTATATTCTCACTGATTAATCAATGGTAGTCGTCTTAAAATGTAAAATTATCTTTTTTATATGAATCACTTTACAATCGTTGACCGATTTTCGTAGAGGCTTTAAAGCCAGGGTCTTTTAAGACCAAGGAAAGCATTTTTATTTATATTTTTTCATCTAAAATTTTAATATATTCATCTAAACTGAAAATATTAGCCGTACTTTGCTAGCACACTAAAATAAACCGTTGTTAAATTGCATGGTTGACTGCTTACTGGTCACTTGGCCACTACTTGCCTTAACTCTATTCAAAATATTTTTATTTCACACATTCCCCCTCGCCACCGACTGCATCAGGTCTTATTATTTATTTTATTCGCTGAAGAAACCATTATTTTTTTTTTTTTTTACTATTTATAACTATTTCAGTGCTGCAACCACTTTGATGCACTGCTGTGCTACCCGCCGGCCTGCGTTCGTGCACTGCGCACTACGCCTGCGCGACTGAGGATATGCGCTGTTGGTCGCCGCCACAACCACAATCAACTCCTTAAAACTTTAACAGACGATTTTCTTCTTAAAAGTGTGAAGTGGCATTATTTTTATTATTTCTTAGTTATCGCTTCTCCCTGCAGCGGCAACAAAGAGCGCTGCAAACAGGTTGAACGCTGAATAAAAGCAAGAAAATACATTAACTTCGTTTGCACCGAAACTGTAATACCTTTCACTGGTGTATTTCTTATAGCCTGGTGGGAAAGGACCCGAATTTGTTCTAAAAGTTTGTATGACAGCTATATGCTATAGTTGTCCGATCTGAACAATTTGTTCAGGGATTGTAGCGTTGCTTTGGACAATAATCGGTGCCAAATTTCATGAATATATCTTGTCCAGTAAGAAAGTTTTCCATGCACGAACCTGATTTTCTTCGAAAAGTTTGTATGGCAGCTATATGCTGTAGTCGTCCGATCTGATCAATTTGTTTGGGGATTACAATGCCACCTTGGGCGGCAACCATCCCAAATTTCCTGAAGATATCTCGCAAAATAAGAGAGTTTTCCATATGAAGACCTAATTTTGATTGAATACTTTTTATGGCAGCTATATCTTATAGTTGTTCGATATCGACGGATCCGACAAATTCGAAGCTGCTTTAGGCGAAAATAATGGGTGTAAGATTTCAAAGCGTTAACTCACAAATTGAGACCTTAGGTCGTGTATATATACTTTGTAGCGTCTCCGACGTTTCCTCCGTGTAGGGTATAAATATAAGAAAAACTATATCAAACTAGGCGAAATACATACGTACACCTCTCTAGTGGTTGAGTGGCGGCATAAGATGATGATTATGACGATGATGATGCGTGCGCGCAGACACATTTCTATGCAGTTACACACGCTTACATACATACATATAGAAAACCTTGAAAACCAACAAAGCCGCAAGGTAGCGCAGCACGTAACAAGCGCTCATGTATGCATGTATGTATATGTGTGTGTAATATAAACAGCAAAAGTCAAGCCGCCAAGAAGGTAAAGAAAGAAATTTATTCATCCTTATCAAGTCAGGGGTGAAATGGGCATGAAAGAAGAAAAATAGCAGCGTTGCAACAAAACGCTACACTACACACACACACATATATATGCAATAAGATGTTAAGAAAAATACACTTCTTAGCCGGCAGCGAAGGCCTGACACAAGCTTCCAAGCCGCATTGCGGTTGGTGGTTGGACCAGGGCGGTGCGGACATTTGACTTGATAGCTCAGCGCAAAGCAGTGCAGCTATATAGCTATATGTGGTTGTTGTTGCTTGAACGCTTGGTCAGCCAACTCGCCGTTTAGCGCTGGTCCAGTCGCCCAGTCACTCACTCAGCAGCACTTGGCGTTCTGTTGTGCTTGGAATGCGGTGTGCAACAACAACAAGAACAACAATAAAACCTATTTACCATTGCACACGTGTGTTTTTTCTATATCAACGCGTTTGTTGTTGTTGTTGCTGTCATAGCTACGCGTTTGCCAATGGTTTGGCAGATCGTCGGTTGGTCGGACGGCATCGTCGTCGTCGTCTTCGTCTTTTTCCACTATCTGGCTTGGCGCATATCTATTTCAGAGCTATTATTCTTATTTCCCTATCGTTTGCTGGGCTTGCTTTTGCTTTATTGTTTTTATTGTTGTATCTATCATAGTCATACACTTTGTTGTGTGCATGCTTTTGTTGTAATTTAATTTAAATACAAAATGTTTTTCGTATGTAAAATTTATGACCACAGAAATGGACTTGAAATTAATGTCCGAAATATGCCAACAAGGAGATATACATACACACACATACATACATATGTATATGGTTACTGTGTACAAGTGCATTTCAAAGGGCCAACTGCTGTTCGCTTCATCTCCACCATTGTTGTTGTTGACCCGCAGCGTTTCTTGACCATTCGTTGCAGTTGAGCTCATCGTACCCCATCACATACACACTCGTTTGCATAGCAATTGTTTGTATATATGTGTGTGCGCATTTCGGCTTTACAAATTCCAATTAAACTTTTGTTATTTGTTGTCCGAAAGCGCCAGCAACAACACCTGCCAACTAACACTGCTGTTATTATAATTTTATTGTTGTAGTTTATACCTTTTTGTAGCCGATCACTTTTACTTCTAATGAATTCCGCCGCGGGTATCGGCCGATTATTTTCAGCCCCGTTAATGCGTTTCTTAATAAAAGCTCACATTTATCACGCTTTGTTGGTGGAGCTTTTTTGTAATCTCGCGTCTTTTTGGTGCAATCCCGGCTGAAGTTTATTAATTGTTTATAGAGAAGTTTTTATAATGGCTTAAAATCAGTTTTGCTCCAAGAAAATTAGTAATTCTTGGTACTTTAGAAAAACTACAAGAGCCACCAGTAACCCTTGTAAAGGCTTTGCATCAATTTATTCGCTTTTATCGGCTTCTTTAAGCCTTTCCGTTCAATTTTAAAGTGTTAGTCAAAACAATAGATGAATTAAATACACAATCAGGAAAGACTAGGTGAAGTCCAGCTGTGACTAGTATGACATATAGTTCTGTCTGAATTCATGCTTTCAAATAATTCAATGCGAATCTGCATTTCCATGGCTCCATCACAGGTGATTGGATAGCTTGAATAGGTTAGGTTATGTTAAATGGTATATTATCCTAACAAGGAAATCACTTGGACAGCATATAGCACCGGTCCAATGTGGTACCTAAAGTTCTTATAAAGTAATCATTAAGACCCTCATAAAACGCCAAAGCGCTTGGAGCCATTTACAGATTGTTTTGAGGTGGCTAATATCGCTTTCGGCTCTTTCTCCTGATTTGCCGAATTTATGACTGTCGTTATGTTTAAATCTCAGTGTTGGAAAAGCTGGACAATTGAGCAGAAAGTGCCTAAATATTTTCACTCCAAGGTCAGGTAACGGTAGATCCACTACGTTGGACTCAAGGCCAAAAATATTCCGCAGAAGCTGGTAGTCGATCAATYAATGCCTTCTAAGCGCAAGCGATGTACGAAGTTCAGTGCAATAACGCAAGATAACAAATAAGCGTGCTCCACTTGCAAGCTCATCGAATCGGATAATGAACTAACTTGACACCATATGTAGAGAGAATAGACATTTCTTGTCTAACTTTGAGCGCATAATTGGCGAGTTGAACGCTAGTATTGCCGCTCTAGTGTCGGAGGTCTCAATTTCATTAAAGAAACTCCAGATCGGAGAAGTATGTAGGCAGCCACCTTAATAGCAGTTACTACAGTAGGCTGCTAGTCTAAAGCCATGCTTCATGGAGACCTTCTTGCAAAAAACTCCTCCTCCAAAAACGTAGTTTCGAATCATCCGTGAAAAACCTTACTGCGTTTTTTCCTCAACGACGTCCCCTCATCAATATATACCTCGTAGATATGTGAGCGGAGAAACATCCACCAGGCGTAAACTCTACGTCGTAAAGGTCCAAGTGTGCAGGAATGCGTGTCCCTGTTTTGACCCCTCATGCACCAAGCTTACCTGAATCTAAAGCGTCCTAAGGCGGCATTTTTTTTATCCGTTATGATCCATTTGGATTTCAATGACTTCACGACAGTTAACGAAGTATAAGTATAGTTGGAAATTCTTCTGGCCGAGTCTAAATCCAATGTCACATTTTAACAAACATAATGCAACGCTCATAAAAAGTGTAGATCGTGACTAAGCAGTGCATGCAAGGTAGTCAATGTGATATTTATTGCCCTTGGCAAGAGCTGGCTGGAGGGCTAAGAGGATATGGAAATTTCGATGAGAAAGCTTTTAAAATTTTTTCAACACTTTGCCTTTATTAAGAAAAAGCTTATAGTTTTTTATCAGCTACATTCGTACGAGGAGTTTTCCCAAAGAAAAATCTATATTTCGTTGCACACACAGCGAGCTTGTGAAATGTCTAATCAAATAGTTGGAGATTTTATTTAAAAAAAAAAAAAGACTTTCGAACCATTCTGGCATTCATATTTAAGATGATTTTGTTAAAATACCAAATTCTCTTCCGAAAATAAACAAAATCATAAAGTGACTTAAGTTGACTTCAGCTAAGGACGTTATTTTGGTTACTGCTAAAAGACCTCAACCTCATTTGAACACAATTTGAATTGCGGGTCTTAAGATATTGCTCACTTGTCCATATTAATCTAATTCGACTTAAGCCATTTTAACATATTATCATAGTTATGGATTGATAATATCGAAAATATCTTCTATAGTATTTTTTGAAACTCCTTTTTCTTTTTTTTGTTTTTTGAGCGCTTGCAGCTTTCTTTTTACAATAAAATTACCGTATTTCCTCTTTTTGGCTACAAAAAATGGATCTTTTTAATTTCCTCAGAAATTGCTGCCTGCGCTGTTCGCTTAAAAGTCATTTCCTCTCTTTTTTCGCTGGCTGATTTTGTCATTTATATTAATAATGTCTTTATTTGTTTTTATCTGTGAATGCATGTGTGTGTGTGTTTGTATTGTTTTTGTAGTTTTCGCTTAAAACTCGTAAACCTTTTAATTTCTTTGCTTTTAATAGTGCTGACTAGTCTCGCTTGACCCATTGACTCGCTAATCAAAACGCGTCAGCGGAAGCTCACACACACACACACACACACATATGCGCATATATGCATGCTTATGCATTTTTTAGTGTTGTGTGTATGTATGTATAATGCATATGTATATGTACATATTTGGTTTGCAACCACTTCAACAAATTGATTTACTTTTTGAGTGATTTCTTCGCTGATGTTTACTGACCACTGTGTGCCTGATTGGTCGACTACCGCTGCTTTGCCAATTTAGTAAGTCATTCATATTTCTGCCACTGTTGCAATTTAAATTCCAAATCAGTGCTTTTTTTTTACTCAATATAAAGCCAAGCAACTCAATTAATAAATCATTTTATGCTCGCCTTTATTTCACACTGTTAATTGATCAGCCGCTGTCTGTTGGCTTATTTGCTTTGATATCCGGTCAAACCGGTTACGCGCATATTTTGCGGTTACGTTGCTGCTGTTGTTGTTATGATGCGCTGCGTTTTGCGTAAAAAGATCGTCATATTTTGTTTGGAATGTGAATAATAGGCAATATTGCAATTGAAACAAACATCTTCATCAATTCCTTTTCCGCGGCAGCTTCGGTGTATTGTTACTATTTTTTTGTTTGCTATAAAAAACACAAAGCAATATTATTTAATAATATGGCATTTTGTCATAGCTAAGGAGAGTTTTTTATTTTATTTTATTATTTTTGTTTTCTTTGTATTTTATCCACCTCTGAGCGAAAGATGTGAATTGGCTGCTATTCTTATGCTGATGTGTGTATTTTTGTTAGTTATATAACTACATGTGTGTATTTGTATAAAAATATACACGCCATTTCTTAATTGCCGCATAATTGATGGCTTTTATATTGACTTAAACACACTTGCTAATTTTTTTCTTTTTTTGTTTCTTTTTTTTTTTTTTGAAACTCGGGACATCTCATTCATGCTGCGATAATGATGCTGACATAATAGAAATAATATTAAAAATTTAATCCGAAGGTCATTTGTGCAAAATGTTGCAATTTAAAATATTTTGAACATGATTATTATACTGTCGCGAGGTTTCATGAACATTTACTAAAATCAGTTTTATTCAACAGCTTAGGGTCATCCCAACTAAAATTATTTGTTGTTTTTTCATCTAAGTCAGATGTAAAGGGTTTTACAATAAGAGCGTTACAAAAGTTGTTTTTTTTTTTAATAAATCAAAGAACGATTTGGGATATCAATCCAATCCAGACGCTTAATCAAATTTTCGACTTTTTCGAGCATAAATCGACCGTTACTGCTGCAATTTCATGTTCGACATTCATTCGTACGAAGTTCATCAGTAATCACTGGCTTGGTAGCATAAACCATAGACTTGACGTAGTCCCACAGCATATAGTCTAAAAACATCAAATCGCACGACCGAGGCGGCGACTTAACTGTACCATTTCGTGAGATAACACCTTTACTAAACTTGGTTTTCAATAAATCGATTGTGACATTCGCTGTGTGGCTTGTGGTGCTGTTCTGTTGGAACCACATGTTGTCCAAGTCCATATCATCTAATTCGAGGCAAAAACATCCGGTTATCATTGAGCGGTAGCGATTTCCATTCACAGCAACGTGCCGGTCCTTATCATCACGGAAGAAGTATGGCCCAATCAAGCCGCCGGCGCATAAACCGCATCAAACCGTAATTTTTTCGAGATGCAATCTTTGCTCTGGAGTACGTGTGGATTGATGTCTATATCAATAACGCATACTTTGGTTATTGACGAACCCATTCAGCCAGAAATGCGTCTCATCGTTGAAGATGATTTTTCGATGAAAATCTGGATAATTTTCAAGTTGTTGCTCAGGCCAATTGGCGCACATACGACGTTAACTTGATCTTGTAAGGATGTAGACCAATACCTTTTCGCAAAATTTGCCACAATGCCGTCACAGAGATAGCAATACCTCAGAACGACGTGTGAGAGACTGAGTTGGGTCTTCCTCAATTAATGCGCTGGCGGCAGTTTTTTTTTACTGGCACGGCAACATTTTGTACTGTGTCTGTGGATTCAAAATTTTCCAAAAAACGCTCAATCTGACAGGACGATAATGACGACCATAAATTGGACATAGCGCTCTTAAAGTTGAGGCCCACTGGCTCCGAATTGCAGTAGTATCTTTTCATGATGACATGGCAAACCTTACTGAAGAGAAATGTGAAAAAAGCGGGAAAAACTAACTTGCCGTTTGCTTTCCCTAACGGTCTACTTTTGTAGAGTGCCTATTGAAAGACCCGTTACTTCATAATTAGTTCTTATTAAAAATGTGTTTTTTTTAATTTATTTATGTATATGCAGATTTTCCACACATTGATTAGAAAAATTCTTCTTCTAAAAATTAATTTTTTTTTATTAAAGTGATGATCTCTCTAACATCATCAAGCTTTGTTTTTTTTTTATAATGATGTATAGTTAAAAATAAATCAGTAATAAAGCTTTTTCGCTAAAAAATCTCAAGAAATTAAGAAAGTTGTCTCACAGCGCCATCTATTGTAAGTTTTACATATGCTTAGTGAAAGATTATCTTCTAGTAACTATACCGTGACCGGTTTACAAATTATAAGCAACTATATCTGAAAATATTATTTGCAATGGATTTCTCTCATCGCTCAACTAAAACTGAGACATTATTATTATTTGCAATATTACAAAGCTTTCCATTTCGCATTATTAATTTATATGAGGCACTCTGTTGTCGCAAACGTGCCATCTATTGGCTAAAAGTGGTAGTTTTGTTTGCATATATAGTAGTCGTGTTCACAACCGCATACGACTAGTCGCAAGGTGACGTCATATCTTAAGCCAACGTCGCGACATCTATGTGTGAATTTCTAAAGACATTTGTTATAACACACGTCACCGTTATTTGAATTTATTTGACAAATTTCTGTCTATGCATGATTTTTATACTCTCGCAACAAAGCTGCTAAAGAGAGTATTATAGTTTTGTTCACATAACGGTTGTTTGTAAGTCCTAAAACTAAAAGAGTCAAATATAGGGTTATACATATATACCAAAGTGATGAGGGTGACGAGTAGAGTTGACATCCGAATGTCTGTCTGTCCGTCCGTCTGTCTGTCCG
>NW_017535407.1:1926990-1928724 GCF_001853355.1 Bactrocera latifrons
ATTCATTTCTATAACTGCTATTTAATTTATTTTGCATGATTTGTGGTTATGGCACTGTGATTTTCCATACATCCATATATACAAACGTATATGGACTAACTTCCGGTTATTAGAACTGTTGTTGGTTTTGTTCTGCGAAATGATTTTAGTTGTTGAGGGCGGTGTTAATGTCGGTAATAGTCTATATTTTTGTCTTGCTACTTATTTGGCTAGGATGAACTGATGGTTACTCACATATGTGTGTACATATGTATGTATATATTTATAATTATGAATACATACATACATATACATATATATCATATCAATAGAAAAGAAAAATGTACGTAAAAATCACTGGCTCACTGAGCTGAATGAGCGTCTTCAAGTACGCTTCAGTAATATATCCAAAGTGCTCTCAACGCTGTCAGAGCGCATTGCAAAGCTGTTTGTGTAATTGAGCTGTCATGCTGCGACAAGATCCTTCACAGCGAGCGAAATGTGCAGCGATCAACGAAGACCAATATTAACGCGTGTACATATGTACAGAAACGATATATAATAATGTATATTTATTTTCGAGTGGGTTCAAGCAGCTTTTCCATTTTCTTCTTCAAATCGTTTCGAACGTTATTTTAAGGCAGAAATGCATTTCAGAGGTTTTTGAAAAGATCTTTTTTCTCTTTCAAGCCAGGAATAAAATTACGCCCATTTTGAAAAAAATAAAATTACAAATAAATTGTTTTAAATTGCAGCTTTGAAGCTGTGCATCTTTCACTTCCGGTTTACATCAATCAAAGTGTTTGAGCGAACAACAAGTACTCTGAATATCTTGCTTATATGTACCTTGGAAACTTCCTTTATTTCAATTGCAATTGACCAATTGTAAATTGGCATTTGCATTCATCAAGTTATATAACTTGTTTGCCACATTGGCTTGCCAAGACACACACACACTTTTGGCTTGTCACTTGCCACATGCCACTTACCACTTGCCACTTGGCGCTTGCGAAATTACCGATTGGCGTTGCGGACACTAATTGCTTGATGTGTTGCTGTTGTTGTTGCTAATGCTACGCATTGTCGCCTTCAGCAGACGCATGCATACAACATTTACCATTTCGGCTTGAGTAATAGCAGACACCTACCTACTGCGTGTGTGTGTGTGTTAGCTGGTAGTCAAGGCCAAGTTTACGGCGAAAACCGGCAAAGTAAAGCAAGCAAAATTGTACATATGTAAATGTGTATGTAACAATATATGTACATATCGTCACTTAAAATGCAAAATAACGTATCATCAAAAAATTCGAAATTGAGTATCTTATTGAATACGATTCACTACTTCAAATTACATACATAATATTACATATGTTCCAACATTTTCAGGTTCTCTTGTTCCATTTTATTTCGTGTTTCATGCACGCCACTGTAAATTTTCGAAAATGTTGTTACGTTATTTTGCATTTTAGGTGACGATATGTGGTATATATATAGTCAGTGAAAAAATATTATATACTTTTTATTAATTTTTCTTTGGATTTTATTATTTTGAAGTAAGAAACAGTTCATTTTCTTTATAGACGTAACTACGGCAATAATTTTAAGGAGGATTTTATTTGAAAATTTCTTATAAAATTAAAAAAATAAATTAGAACAAAATACGTATGTATGTATGTTTTTTTTGTATACGTATATACTGAATAAAAATGCTTTTGCAGTGTTTTTTTTATAAATAAATAAAATAATTGGGTACAG
>NW_017535407.1:1930744-1931937 GCF_001853355.1 Bactrocera latifrons
AATTATAATAATTTTGAATTAAATTTTTTATACATTAACTACAGAAAATTAAGAGTTTATACGTTTAGTTGAATATCCAAAAGAGAATGGTAAGCGAAGGCAATTTTTTTTTTTTGTGTCATTAGAATTCCATATATTCTTAACTAACCGATCACTTACTCATGCACGTATTAAAATTGTATGTATGCCATTTATAAATTTAAGTAAACTTTTTAAGTCGCCATAAGTGCTGACAGCACTTCCTCTCCACTCAGCGGTGGTCAGCCACTTTGCCACTCGTGTTACCATCGAGTTCAAACACCTAAGAATATATCAGTGCACACGCATATGTAACGAATATATAACAAGAAAAACATATATATATATACATACAAAAATACATATCTATTGAAATACATATAAACATATAGGTTAGCCAGAGTACATCAATTGCTGATCAGCTGGTCTTTAAGCTTATTTTAGCCATTTATTTGTTGTTGCTTTTGTTGCTACTCTACATTTTTTGTAAAGTTTTTGCCATCAAATCTCAAACGCTTGCGATTCTCCATTCCTCCACTTCTCTGTTCAGCATTTCTGCGTTGTCTTCTAATGTATTCTTGCTTTGGCGTTTATTCGCTGCTTAATGAGCTGCTTGGCCGGCGTGAATTGATCAAAAGAGCAGCTCAATCAAAACAAAAAAAAATAAAAAATTAGGATAACATAAAAATCACACACACGAAAAGTGTATTTGCTTGTGAGGTGCCAGAGTTTCTTTATTTATTTTTTTTTTTTATATTTTTGTTTTCTGCTTCTTTTGCTTCCAAACTTTTTGTTTTTTATTGCCTATCTAAATTTAATGTTGCTCATTAGCGCTGAATTTCTTCTGCCGGCAGTCTATTTTCATTTAATGTTTTTTTCTGCTCATATTATATATAATTTTTTTTTTGTGCAAAAAACAACAACAAAAAATTGCTGCTTATTATCACCAAAGCACCTGAGTCGATTAGGCGATTTATTTATTTTTGTTTCTTGCTTTTTATCGCCTATTTTCTTAGCAAGCAAGCGGAAGTTGCTTTCGATACTTCTTTTTAATTTGCATTAATTGGAAATTACAGACTTGTCTCACTGAGAATTAGGTTATTTCTAATGTCCAAGAGAGTAGACATTAATTTGAAAGGCAATTCAAGGTTGTTTCTATATAATTTTATTGCTTT
>NW_017535407.1:1932037-1947618 GCF_001853355.1 Bactrocera latifrons
TAATTTTCTGCGAAAAAAATTAATTTTGTAACTTAATAATAAAATAATATCACTTAATTTATCACTTTATTTATCATTTTCTTTTTTCTTTATTCGCTGTCCATTTTTCTTTAGTTTGATGTATTTCTTAATATCCTGTTATCAACCTGTTCGAATCTTCATTTCCCTCTGTATTGTTGTCTGCTACTGCGGCGCCTAAAGAAAGCGTAAGCTTATAATAATATTTCATACTCATTGTTATTGTTGTTGCAGCTGATGCAATTTTCTGTAATTGTCTGCGCGGCGCATTAAATAAATTGCTTCGAAAATAGCTTGGCACTTTTCCTTTTTATCTGCAACAACACCAACAACAATGCTCACAACAATTCAAATGCAAATTAAAGCAATACCATGAACTATTTGTTGTTGTTGTTGTTGCGAATTACATTTTCTGCAGATTTTGATATAAATTGTAAAGTAAGTATACATTTTAAACGCTTGCAACATGTTGTCGCAGAGTATATGGTAATAGTTTTGTTTGCTTAACAGTTGTTTGTATCAGCTAGAACTAATGGAGTTAGAAATAGGGTTATATATACATACATATAAATGTCTAAATCCAACCAAAACTGTTTCGGGCTCTAGGTGTATAGTATAATAGACTTTTGACCGAAAATAACGGTCAATGTATGGGATATACAATAGACATTCAGAGAGAATCCTTTCCTGACAATAGGTACTCTGTGCATCAAAAATGGGTTGAAGCGGGTCAATACTTCCCTGAGCCCCCATATACCTAATATAAAGATTTTCGAACTTCCGGGGGACTTTAAACTGGATACATCGACCAATATTTGAGTTATCTTGAGTGTTTTTCTTTTAACGGTGAATATTTGTACTTAGAATGAGTAAAATCGGGTGAAAACTCGACCTAGACCCCATATAACTAACAGGCCTTATAAAACCTCAGGGAATTGCCCTGGGTCCAAGAGTTAGAAAAGTTTGATTGCACTCTAACTTAGCCCTTTCTTACTTCTGTGTTTTGTTTTTTATTATATATACATATTGTTGTTAATTTAATATTGTTTTATTTATTGTTGTTGCCAAATTCATTGTAACTTCCATCGTCAGCTGACTTTTCGCGCAAAACTTTCCATGCAAAAATGCGAAACTCCACTAATTAGCATGTGAAATATAGTAAATACACGTCGTGCTGCAGCTGTGCACCTCCATACATAAATACATACATTCAAACATACGTGTGTGTGTGTATGTTTCGACAATATTTATTTTCCGCTGCATTTCCAGGTATGATTAGCGGCACTCCAGCGGCATACTTTGCCTTGTGGTTAGCCAGCTGCTGAAAATTAACACTTCTTTCCTTTTATATGGTATGCATATATGTACATACATATGCATAAAAAGTAGTGTTATTGTTAGTATGAGTTATCAGCCAGATTTCCATTGCACATGCGCAAGCTGTTTAATTTGCCTCGAATGCGCATTCAACATTTTTTGCTTGTTTTTCTCGTATTCCGTGAGGATTAATCTCGGTTGCTTTTGCAAGTTGTAATTTCATGAATTTATGCTTTCGCACTCGCTCCATATATACAGTAAATTACAGAGATTTATGCAAAACTAGGAAAATTGCCAGCAAATATTTAGTTTCATTGCGAAAATTTTGTGGAAAAAAATGGAATTTGTGATGTGACTTACTCTTTTTGCAACATTTTTGTAATATATAGTCGCAATCTGCCTGTATTTTTTTATCACTTCTGTCTCTTAGCTTTTCATAATTGTATCTCGACATTTATTAAATTAATGTTTCGACATCAATATCTGTTCGAGTGTTCTGTTTTATAACCTGAGAAGCTCGAATGTCTACTTTGGACCCATATTTTGCTCTATAAGTTCCACCTGTAAATTCTGATAATGTTTTCAATGAAACAGGTGGTAAGTCAATCCCAAAATTTTCTTAAAGCACTAGATCATCTTATCATGGAAGCAAAACTGTTAAACAATCACAATCAAAATCATTAGTTTTGGCTGGCTACCAACAAATCTAATGAAGATGCACTATCCACTCATCCAAAATACTGAGTTTTCAGAGTCTCTAAAACTTAAGTTCACAATATGCAATTTAGCAATACAATGTTCCATAAATTTAAACTTGATAATAAGAAAGAACTCCTTGCAGTCATTATACCGGCAACTTAATATCGCTAATTTCATATAGCTTAGAATTTACTGATCATTTATAATGTTAATTAGATCACTAGATCTTTTGCGATTGACCTTCAGCCAAAAGGCCGCTTTCCCGACAGCGGATGTACCGATGGTGGCCCAGCACTGATCAAGCTTCTGCGAATCCCAGCTACCTAGTAGTAGAACACAAGAGGATACGGAAGGACTGACCCTCTACAATTCTACCGATAGGGATCTATGGTGCCTATGGTTAACTCATCAGCTTGACAATTTCCTGCGATTCTATTGCTGGCCGGCATCCATACCAGTCTTATAGTTATATAAGTTGGGCACTCCTTAACCAGCCCTTCGTAGAATTGCTTTTTGTATATTATAACAGGTAAAACTTCTACTTACCCAAACTTCATCCCGACGTGATAAGCTTAAAAAATATTATACATGCAAAGAGACCAGATATCAAGCAACTCTTTGCGCTCAAGACAACTTATCCAATACTCTCTCTCTCTTTCACTGTTTTTCGACTTTATCGAAGCAGCACAGGCTTTCCGTCAGACGCCGGAAAAAAATTATAAGCCTATCTTAGGATAAAGATTGCAAGATTATAACGACCACAATGTAGAATTCCAAATTTAGCTTCATAAATCTGTAAGAACCTCCCAACCAACTTTCGGAGCTTCTGACGAATCTCTAGTCATGTATTTGGCTTGGCGTTGACCTGATGACACACAATATGGGTCAAAGATTTCCACTTTTGGACAATTGCTTCCTTTAGACGGTTCAATTGGTGACAGTTCGGTTTTAGGAGCAGCTTATTGACAATCCTGGTTCGGCCTCCGTTTACTCTGATCACATTTTTTTTGTTGCTAACGTTGTCGTAAATGAACCACTTTTCACCAGCAGTTACCATCCACTTCAGAAATGGAGTTTTTTTGCTGAACTTAAAGAATATATTAAATTTTAGAAAATTATTCAACAAAAACTGGAATTTGAATTGTGAATAAAAGAGAGATAGTTCGGAATTCAAATTCAGGTCTTGTTAAATCATTTTCTGCTCCTGCACCTGTCGCCATGCTTACATAAAAACTGCATTCAATAAATGATTTACTCGCTTACCGTGCAAAAATCAATTTGTATTTGCTTGAGATTGTTGAAAAAGATGGATATCGTTGTATTTATTACAATTTGCTGGAATTTCTAACATAATACCTGTCGTATCTGTCTAGACCAGTCAAACGCGTTTATTCAAATGCACATTAGCCACAAGTGTCATATATGCATTAGGGTGGTACTTATAATATTAATGAAGGTCAGTTTTTAATGGTTTCTGTACAGGAAGAAGTTATTTTATACCATTTTAGACTCGATTGAGATATATGGTGTATATTTAAGCTGTTTTGGAATTTTATATTTCTGAGTGTTTTAGTGCCGATTAAAAAAAATTAAAATTACGACCGTTTTCAGTCATAAGTTCAAAAAAATTACTGGGGTCATAGTACCAGTAAATTTGAACATCTAAATATTATATTTTTGACTAAAAAAAGAAAAAAATTCCAAAATTTTTTATAATTTAACCGATTTTTGTCATAAGTTAACAAAAAGTTACTGGGGTCAAAGTTCAGACAACGTTGAGCGTCTTTAGTTTATATTTTTTACCAGAATTTCGACTTACTTCGATCACAGGTTAAAAAAAAAAAATTACAGGAGTCAAAGTATTTGAACGTCTATTTTGAAGGTCTAAATAATATAATTTTGACTAAATTTACGACCGTTTTCAGTCATAAGATCCAAAAAAAATTACTATTGTTAAAAATCAAACTATTAGGTTGTCAAACAAGTCTTGCGGTATTTTTATTGAATTTTCAATTTTTCATACAATTTTTTTTTGATGACTCATGCCCAGCTCTTGGCTGATGCTACGGCTGCTACTATGCCGGTCTCGTTCGACCAATTCAGCGATGTTATCGCAATTTTCGACGACAGGCCTTCCGGAGCGTGGCGCATCTTCGACCACCTCTACACCAGAACGGAAACGTTGAAACCATCGTTGTGCGGTGGAAATGGAAACTGTATCGGGTCCATAAACTGCACAAATTTTATTGGCGGCTTGAGTTGCATTTTTGCTTTTATCGTAGTAGTACTGTAAAATATGCCGTATTTTCTCTTTAATTTGCTCCATGCTTGCGACGCTATAACTCACGAATGACTTAAAGGAAACAACAATCAATCAAATATGTGTTAGTGCGTGAAATGAGCTTTCCAAAAAGGYATAGCATGATCCGATGCGACGAATAAAACTAGAACTACGCGCTCTCAGCGCCAACTAGCCAAAATACCGCAAGACTTTTTTGACAACCTAATATTTTGAGCGCCTTAATTTTATATTTTTGACTTATGTTGGTCATAAGTTCAAAAAAAAAAGTTAATGAGATCAAAGTTAAAAAAAAAAAAATATTGGGGTTAAAGTTCAAATCATTTTAGTTCAGAACTTCTCACAAAATGAGATATTTCCGTTTATGGCCCTAAAATAGTGAAATTGATTTCCAAAGTCTTTGTAGGGTGGTCCAGAATGTTGACAAATGAATGACAGGTCCCAATTGTCTGTAATCGCCACCAAAACGGGGATCTATTTTGTACTGCTATGATATTTTTGCTTAAATTTAGGAAAAATTTCAGAAAAAACTGCACCTCCCACATTTTTAAGAACCACCCTAATCTATCTTCAATATTTTATGTTTGAAAAATATTAAAATTCCTTTACAACTTTTAAAAGCGCTTGCTGTGTTGCGTGTTTACTTTTGATTTTCTTGTGCACTTGTGGCACGGTTAATAGCCACAGCGTAGCTGAACTAGTCGCTCACTGCTGTTGTTGCTATTACTATTGTCATTGTTATTGTTGTAGGTGCCTAAGAACAAGTTGCAAATTAAGTATTCAAAGCACGATTTCCGTCCTTGACATATTCCTGCTGTGCTGCAGCGCGCACCGAAATCCAAAGCGTTGTGTGTATGTGTGCCTGTGTGTGTGTGTGTGTGTAGAGACGACGCGCGCTTAAACCAGGCGACTACTAAGCTATTAAAATGACTAGATATAATGCTGTTGCGACGGCGCGCTGCCGCCACATGCAGACTGGCTCGCTAGTTTGGCGTGGCGCGAATCTCCGTCGCACGTTGCATGCAACACAGCCGTATGCAGCAAGTGGCCGCTTGGCTGGCCGACCACCTGCAGTTTGCCAGCACCAGCACCAGCGCTTTACCGGCACTGCCACCGCCGCTGCTTACAATGATTCCATTGGCATGCAACGTGTTTAGTTTTGCATTATTTTTTTCATTTTTCATATTTTCTTTGTTTTGTGTTTTCTTTATGCTTCAGCTACTGCATTTCTGCCACGCCAACAGCCGGTAGTCGTCTGCTCGGCCTTTTATTTCCAGCAGCGCCTGCGCTCAGCTATTTAACGATTGCAATATATTACGTTTCGCCATAGTCGCAAGTTGCCACAAAACGTTGCTGCAACCTTCTATGCCATAATGTCAGAATGCCGCATTGACCATAAAATAAGTGTTGCTGACACATTATCATAGACGCATTTGTGTGCGCGCTCGCCATTGTTTATGTTGCAAGCATGGTTGTTCGCAACAGCACGCGGTTGGCAATGCGGCTAAATATTGGTGGCGTATCATCAACACCTTCTGCCACTCAATGATCGCACTTCTTGGCTTTTATGCCTTTATGCGTTTGCGTGGCTAGTCGTTTGTTGCCGCAAACTTTTGCCTGCAATTGCATATGTATTGATATGTATATATGTACATATGTACCATATATGCGCAACCCGAGTTGCACTTCAAAAATGGCTTCTACTTTTCTAATGTTGCCGTTGTAATAATGTTTTCTTTAGTTTTTTTTTTTTATCAATGGCAACAACAATTTACGCGCGCATTCATTGTTTGACCGTTTCGACACGCTCGAAAAACTTCTATGGCATCATTGTAGTTGGTGCTGCTCGGGAGTTGCACTAAAATAACCGTTTTTTTCGAAAGGGTTTCTGATAAGTAGTAAGAGGATAGCTTAGTGCTTAGTTATTTATATAAGAGAACGTCGAACATTTTTTATTTTTTTCGGTAATTTTTCAAATTTGTTTTTCAGCTTCTTTTGCTTTAAAATTTTTTCCTAAACTATATTTTTTAAAACGATTCCCTATTTTTTACCCCATTTAACCCTATTTGAAAAATTTATTATTTCTTCATATATTAATTTATATTTTGTATTCCATCCTCACTTCACCTTCAAGCAATTGTATATTTCGGAGTTAAACTGCTAACTGAATCTTTACCATAAATCCCAGTCTTTCCATGACGGCGCGATAATACAGTAGTAGCCGTTGGATGACCGGTTTTTGGTTGAAGCTACGAACCGATGCAAATACGGGTCTGTTCTGGTTACGCAGTCCCGAAGATCGCAGGATTAGTCTAAATTTTGGTTTGAGCAAAAAAAGTCGATGGTCTTCGAGGCTATTGTATTGCTTTCATTGGTGGCTATAACCGCATAAGCAGTGTCTACACCAATAAAAAAATAAAAAAATACGGATTTTCAAAGCAATCCTTTTCTGTACAAAACCTTATTCCTTCGATCACTACCTAAAAAAAATGCATAAAAAAACGTCGTATGAAAATTTCAAGTTGAGCGGTGCAGCCATTCCCGGAGAAGCTCACTGACTTTGAAAACAGAGTAGAACGTATTTAAAGTTCTGGGCGTCGGTTCTTGCAAATATCTTCATATCTTCGAAACTATTTGATGAACTTAAAAATTTCGGAGAATATTTTAAAATATATGTATCGCCAATCGGGATCGCGATAACAATTGTTTAAACCTTGTTGTCGCAAGTTTAAAAAACCGGCAGTCGTCTTCCAAAACTTCATGTTGAATATTTTCAGAAAATTGCAAAATTTTTTGGGTACTTTCTTACTGTAAATTTATAAATCCGGCAGTTCTCCCTTTGGAACGTCATATGTATGCGAAGGTCTTAAAGAAGTCGGGAGTAAAAAATTGGTGTTATCGATTTCTGACGCCATAACCACCAATCAAGTCATTTTGTAATATTTGGTTATTTTTATTTGCCGTACACGATAAATTAATTTTTCTACGAAGTTTCTTCAAAAATGAGACGGTTTAAAGTATACAAATAATTGATAAATATCTTGCCGGAATTTGGCGCGGATTATTATTTTAGACAGTGGTTCAATCATCGAAAAAATTTTTATGGGTCGGACAATTGAAAAGTGCCCGGCCGGCCATAGTAAAAAACATTTTTTTGAAAATTTATATTTTATTCAACCTAACTAGTTCTCTTCAAGGGTGATACAGTGATTATAGCGACCCTCCAACTTTTTGTGATACCATTTTTGTATACGATTTGTTTTTTGCTTCACGATAGAATTCAGTTTCGGCCATGAACTGTTCGTTCGAAGAAAATTTCTTTCCAGCGAGTATTCTTTTGAGATCTGAAAAGAGTTACTAGTCGCTGATCTGGCCAGATCTGGAGAATACGGTGGAAGCGAAAGCAATTCGAAGTCCACTTCATGGAGATTTCACATCATTTTCAGTAACTTGTGGCACGGTGCATTGTGTTGGTGAATCAGCACTTTCTTTCTGTGCAAATGTGGTCGGTTTTCGGCGATTTCGTCCTTCAACGGGTACAATTATAAAAATTATTATTATAATTCCACTTGAACATCTATAAACGCATCATTAATCACTTGTAGTTGTTGGCATCCACTTTGCACAGAGCTTTCTCTTACCCAAATATTCGAGAATGATATGATGTACCAGTTCAGTGGAAAACTTTAGAGTGTCTGCAAACTCGCACAACCACACTTTACGGTTATTCAAAATAATTTTGTGAACTTTTTTCATATTTTCATCGCGCAACAACCCCTTTTGAGTTGTATCGAAGACGTTCACTGCGTTCACCGTCTTCGGTACTTCACCACGTCTTAACTTAGCATACTAATTCTTGATGGTTAATTTTTCTAGGACAATGTCCGGAAGCTCATCATCAAACCAGGTTTTTGCTTCTACTATATTTTTCCCTTCATAAAGCAATATTTTATAAACACGCCAAATTCCTTTTTATCTGTTTTTATAATAACAAAAGTAGCTTTACTGAAAATGATATATCTAATTCACAAACGAGTGATCCAAAAGCTGTAAAATTTATACATGCCTCTTGTAGGTTAGGACTAACTAAATATCTTCTTCTTCTTTATTGGCGTAGGCGAGAGGTCTGTCATTCAAGGCTATTTTTTCCTGTCATTGTGGGTGTTTTTTTTACATGGCGGGACATCACACAATCCTGAGGATTGATGTTTCGCCTTCAAACGAATGTTTTTTTGTTTTTTGGCTACCCAGAGAATACTTGATCTAAGACCGGAAGTCGTGAGTTGCTTGAGCCATATATAAAAGAATCGTGTCTGGCCACTCCCAAGTGAATGGCGCTCAGAGAACTTTAAGTGAATGGCGCTCAGAGAACTTTCCTCACATGCGTGAACTTCTACACATGGCTCTATCCTCCTCATATGGATTTAATTCTAGTAGCGCTATCTAGGTGTTAGGCCGGTTAAATTTTAATTGACCTGTTAGCATATCGATGCAATACAACGACTATTTTCCCGAAAAAAAGCAATAGTCAATAGCCTGTTTTAATTATAATGTATATTTATGGTTGTTTGTCGCAATTGGTTCCTAGCGTCCACCATTTCGTAGAGGTTCTTTAATTGTATGTCGCAATCGGTTCCTGTCCTCAATACAGCAAAAGACATTCTACGGCACGCTCAATTTATTTTGCACAAAAAGAGTCACCTCCTTCTATGCATTCATAACTTTAAGATAAGTGGTCAGTTTAACATATGCGGCCGGAAGAGCAAAATATGCACTTATGCCTCGACTAACCACCGCTTCAGCAACAGAGTTCCCAACTGTTACGCCTTCTCGTGTTGCTTCTCTGCGCACCGCAGCAACCCTCCTATACTCTTTATAACAACAATGTATACCTTATATACATACTTATGCATATGTGCACTCATTTGAGCCACCTTCTAATCGCCTCACTTGACTGACTGCATTGGTTCGTGTTTGCAATTTCGCGTTCAAGAAAAAATTTGCATTACTCATGCATTTATGTAGCGCCCTCCTCCGAATTACTAAGTGCTTAGCAGTGCTGAGTGCGAAGAGTAAGCGGGTGAGCAGCTTGTTGTGTTTGGCTGCAAGCAATTTTGGCGGCATGTTGCAATCACCCCTTCACAGTTTCGAATTTATTTGAAGATTTTCAATTCAGGTGTCTCTAACTTACAAACTTGCATGTAGACGCTTAAATATCTTTATAACGTGTGTGTTGTTTGTAGTGTGACTGTGTTTTTGTTTGATTTTGCTTTTCGCTCGATAATTGTGTTCTGCGGCGTGTTGTGTTGTCGGTTTCATGCGTTGCATGCATGCTTCTTGATTTCATATTTATTTAATTTGTTCTTCTTCTTTTTTTCACAATTAACTTGTAATTATTTCGTTTTCATTATTGCAAAAATATATTTTCCCTTCTTCCAATAATAGTCTGAGTGTGTTTTTTTGCAATTTAATTGCAATTAATTTGGTCAGTGCGCCATGTTGGGTGTCTAAAGCAGTCGTGTCTACACTATAGTATAGTGGCTAGTTACCAGTAAACCATACAAATAAATTCTAGTGATTAGTTTCTCTTTTTGTGCTCTGTTTTGCTCAGTATTCTATTAGTTAAGAGAAAATTATACTCATTTTCTGTTCTATTAATTATTTGAGTCTACTTAATTTTATTTTATTTTTCTTTCTATTTCCAGGTAAAATATAATAATAAATATGACGTTTTATAAGTGACCATGCTTATTGGTATTGTACGTTATGACTTGGTAAGGTAATTAATAATATGTGTACATAAAACTTTATTTAAAAACAAGTAAGGAAGGGCTAAGTTCGGGTGTCACCGAACATTTTATACTCTCGCATGATAGAGTGATAATCGAGATTTCATTATCCGTCATTTACATATTTTTTTTATTTTGCTGTAAAATTAATTAGATTAGAACAATTTGTGTACTTTGAGTATTGAATTGTATTTTCATTTATTTTAACTGTATTGATTTACCGATATTTTCGGTGAAAAATTAGGTTAGGTTAGGTTAGGCACTGAGATTTTCGTGCTCGATATCGGGAACCTTGAAAAGTTATAGKCCGATCACGACAATTTTTCCACAAGGGATACCTCAACTCAAATACCGTATTTGTGTAAAGTTTTATTCCGCTATCATCATTGGTTCCTAATGTGTATATTATACATAGAAGGCATCAGATGGAATTCAAAATAGCGTTATATTGGAAGAAGGCGTGGTTGTGAACCGATTTCACCCATATTTCGTACATGTCATTAGGGTGTTAAGAAAATATTATATACCGAATTTCATTGAAATCGGTCGAGTAGTTCTTGAGATATGGTTTTTGGTCCATAAGTGGGCGACGCCACGCCCATTTTAAATTTAAAAAAAAGCCTGGGTGTAGCTTCCCTCTGCCATTTCTTCCGAAAGATTTAGTGTTTCTGATGTTGTTTGTTAGTCGGTTAACGCACTTTTAGGGATTTTCAACAAAAAGTTTGTATGGGAGGTGGGCTTGGTTATTATCCGATTTCCTCCATTTGAACTATATATGGAAATGCCTGAAGGAAACGGTTCTATAGAGTTTGGTTGATATAGCTATAGTAGTTTCCGAGATATGTACAAAAAAAATTGTAGGGGGCGGGGCCACGCCTTTATTTCTCGGCTATAATCGCGTAAGCGGTGACTACGCCAATCAAGAATATCTTTTTTTATGGCTTAGTTATGACACTTTATAGGTTTTCGGTTTCCGCCATTTTGTGGGCGAGGCAGTGGGCCGATTTTGCCCATCTTCGAACTTAACCTTCTTATGGAGCCAAGAAATACGTGTAGCAATTTTCATCATGATATCTCAATTTTTACTCAAGTTACAGCTTGCACGGACGGACAGACAGACATCCGGATTTCAACTCTACTCGTCACCCTGATCACTTTGGTATATATAACCCTATATCTGACTTTTTTAGTTTTAGGACTTACAAACAACCGTTATGTGAACAAAACTATAATACTCTCTTCAGCAACTTTGTTGCGAGAGTATAAAAATATTAAAAATCACATTCAGATTATTACATATTTTGCTAAGAAAAGGCCATAAAGTATTTTACGACGCAGAAAATGCTTTATCAAGTTTATTTTATTATTAGTTCTTGCCTCATAAGGCATATGTAAACGGGTGCCAATCAACCTTTTAGCTTAGTTTTTTATAAATACTTAAACATAAATTTTAAGTCTACTATATCAGTTTTGTAGTACACTTTGGCTTTTGACCAAGTATAGCTTCTTTTTTTTACTGCTAAATTTTGTTAAGTTAATAATCTGAGAACCGGGAAAAGCTACCGTGTGCCAGCACCGGAAGGTATTCAGATCACATTTGCATAGTTTCAGAACAAAAGATCTAGGAGAGATGCTAAAATACATACAGAGTGAACATGGTAAAATCTTAGATTCCACAATGATCTAAACTTATTTTACTCAGTTTCATCTATCTATCCATCTGAAATGTCATTCATATCTACCCAACCCAATAACGATGTCAGCAATGTCCGTGGTTCGTGTATATATATGTGCTTTTGAGTAGCATTTCCTCAAGATCGATAGAAGCAATAGATTTAAATTATATTAGCACCGCTTGATTTCATGAAACATACAAAGCACTTTTGCCGATGTGTTTTCCAATACGACGGTTCATTATGGTGGAGCAAAAACCAAGAGCTGTCGGCACATAATTCCGGCTTCTTTTTACGAATAGCTTCGCGCAGACTTGTTGATAGTTTGGCCGGTCGGGAGGAGTTCGGAATGCACCACACCTCGATATTCGAAGAAACCTGTGAACATAACCTTGATTTTTGATATGCTTTGACAACCTTTTTCGGCTTCAGCTCCCCTTCTTCACGATATTTGACCGATTGATTGTCTGTTTTCAGGCCTTTAGCATAGATTCAAGACCTATTGCCAGTAATAAAAAATTGCATGGCATCCTAGCAGTCGGAAAGAATTTTTTCACAGACGCTGTTTTTCTAAAAAATTTTGTGATTTTGAAACCAATCGTATTTTCATTTTTCTTAAACCAAATGATCTTTCAAGATGGTTTTCACTGATCTTTCCGATATTCGAACGATGCCAGTTAGATCTCTAACTGTTAATCGGCGATTCTCAAACACCAATTCCTTTTTTATTAACGTATACTTTATTGATCATCAGTAGATGTCGATGGTCGTCCTGGACGTTTTTCGTGGTCAAAGCGTTCGGGACCCTCTTTGAATAATTTGTGCCAATCAAAAACAGTTGAATTAGTTTTCGCGCTAAATTTAAGTATAAGTCTTACTATTTTCTGCTCAGAGTAGTGTAATTTTTAGAGCATTGAACTGATGCAAAATTCCCAAGTTTAAGATTAAAGTTAAACGGAGTCTTGCCAGAAGCTCCAGAAGTTAGATTAAGACGTTCTTTTGCATTTACCTTATAGTCCAGACCTGGCACCAAGTGTTTACTACCTGTCTCCTTCTATAACAAATGATTTTGCTGTTGAAAATAACTCCATTCTATAATATATAATATTATACTGTAAACTTCTTTACATGGAAAAATGTCAAGAAATTCTCCCTTGGATAAAAATGTTTAGTTGAAAAAGTTCGAAGAAAATGTTTAAATGTTCAATGGTAGCACATAATGTATCGTATATCAATTGAGTTACCGTGAAATGAATCTTTGATAGATTATCAAGTTAAAAGTCTTAGATTATCAAGTTATAATGATTTTCTTCCGAAAGCGAAACTATTGATGATGTATTTTAGAAGTAATGTTTTTTTGATTTTAGAATGAACAATCATAAAATTTGGTTTTTAAGTTTTAAGTTTTTAAAAATGAAAAATATTACTTCTAAAATACAACTTATTAAGTACTAATTAGCAGCTTATGAAGTTCGGGGCAGTTTGAAAGCCAACGTAGTAAAGCCAAATCAGCTGTTTAGTGTTGCTCTTAACACTCCTCTTATTTTTACGCTCTGACATAAAATATTTCTCTTTCCACCTGCTTTGTGGGTTAATCATCGATCGCTGTTTACATTTTAATGCCAATAGCACGTACAAAAACAAAACAAACAACAGCAACACATCAACACCAAAGAAACAAAGGAAAGGCAATGCAAAAAGCATTTGAAAAAATACATTTAAGTAGAGCTATGTACACCTATGTAGCTGTGTATGTGTGTAGCTGATATCCGCCGATGGTGGAACACCTTCCGCTACTGCGATTTCCACTCTTCAACCACGGCTGGCGTTTTTGCCGTAGCCTCAGCTGTTGTTGACTGTTGTTGTGCTATCTGATTGTCTGTCTGTTTGTATGCTGTTGGCCGTTTCATTGCCTCTTTGTGCGCATGTGTGTGTGTGTATTGCCTGTTGCGCTTTGGCGCAGCGCTCCCAGCCAAGCTGCTTTTGCCGTCAAGTCAGTTTCAATTCGAACGCGCTCGCTTTCACAACGTCACCGAAACCGCGCTGTTGTTGTGTACGCGTGCGGTAAAACGATAACCGCAACAACAAAATAAAATTTAATTAAACCAAACAGCAAAGAAGTAATATTCAAAAATTAAAAAAAAAAAACAATATTCAAAAGTTCAGCTGTGAATCGTGCAAAACGGGAAGAGAATGCGCAGCGAAAAAAAAATTTAAAGAAAAAATTAATAAAAAAAATAAACAAAAATCAATTAACGAAAATGTTGCCATTTCGCGTTTGTGGCTGGAACGTGACGCTTTTGTTGTTATTGTTGTTGTGGAAATACGAAAATTCCACGTTATCAAAGTGACTGTCGCGCGGCGCTGTTATTATTATTTTCGTTTTCGGTTTTATCTCTTCCACGTTGACAGCAGCGCAACAACAACAACGCGCGCAGCTAAACGAGACTGCGACGCCTGAGCGACTGCCAGCGGTGCAAACAACTTTTTTGTTTACCTTTTTCGCACTTTTTATACTTTTTATTCTTTTTTTAAATTTATTTTTCGAAACGACGCAAATATTGCTAAAAAGTTAAGCAAAAATAATTTCAATAAAAATTGTGAAAAAGTCAATTCAATGCTAAACCGGTGCAAATTGTGTGAATTATGCGGCAATTTCTTATTGTTGTATTGTTTTTGCATTAAATACAACAAATAAAGCAAGTGTAATTAACCTAAAAAGAAAATTTTACGAAAAGTGTACGTACTTGTATGTGTGTGTCTGTCAGTATATGCAAATTTATTCATAAATAAAATCATTGCCACACACAATACACCCCTGTGCATGTAGGTGTTTTGTTATGTTACGAAAAAAATGGCAATAATTCAATGAATGCTGGTAAATTATATTTTGTCCTGTTAAAACAAAAAAAAAATTTTTTTTTTGATTTGCCGCTTTAAGCGCAGAATTATTTTATCTAAGCCAGGTTTTCAAGTGTTGTGCGTTTCAAATTCGATGTGGAGCTATTAGATATATGACTATATATAATATGTGTTACAAAGTTGCGATTATTTTTTATAAAGTTTTTTGTTTATTTCTTTAATTTTTTAAATTTATTTTTGTTATATTTTTATAGATATACATTTTTGGAATATTCTTAAATTTTTTTTTTTGATATTTCGATTTTTGTATATTTTCTATTTTTTTTATTTTTTAAAGAATTTTATTTTTACACATTATTTTAATTTTTTTATTGTGTTCTTTTATTTATTTTTTATAATTTTTTCTGTGATTGATGAGTGAAAAGATTCATTACAAGCAGGAATCTAAAATAATGAAACAAGTTTGTTTGTAAAAAAATGACAAAAAACTGAAGGAAAGAAATCTGTTGAGGTAATTATACTTGTTCGGATACAAAACCAGCCTCAATTCGGTTACAAAGAACTAACTGTCAAGGGAAAATTAAACCAATACTAAAATGAATTTAAATAAAAATTAAGAAATTGTGAGTTTTTTAATTCGTCGTATTGGATTACGAAATAATTAGAGCCGAGGGGATTGAAATAATAATAATTTAAGGAGTTACATGCATTTGCTCGGGTGAAAAACAGGCTTTTTATAAATTTTTTTGCATAAAAGATAATATATTTTATTCGAAATTTTTATTGTTACAAACAATCACTATTAACAAAGTAATTCCGATATTTCTGGGAAAAAATATTTTCAACTCGGCCATTACGATGCCATTTCCGGTGACCCCTCGGAAAAAACAAAAATATTTAAATATAAAAAAAAACCATAAAAAG
>NW_017535407.1:1948434-1952223 GCF_001853355.1 Bactrocera latifrons
TTTTATATTTATATTTTTTTTTATACATTTTTCAAAATTTTCCCACATTTGCCTGCGCAATGCACTTGTCGACATGTCCCTCCGCTCACCTGAGTCAACATTTTGTTTTGTCGCTGTCGGAAAGCGCTTATATTTATGTTGTGAAAAAATGCAAAATCAAGCGAGTTAACAAGGCGGCACGCACACACACATACACTTGCATGGCTGCATAAGGGAAATATCTTGCAAACTGCCACCGCTTTGTAGACTTTTGCAACAGGGAATTTAAGTGCTTAACTTCCCATGACGAAGTCGCGCAATGCCAACCAGCCAGCCAAGAAAGCGGAAGCAATTGCCAAGGAATGCAATAAGATAATAAATACACACATACGCGCATACGCGCATACAATATTTATTATTTACTTGGGCAAACTCGCTGCTTGCTTGTTTGGCCTGCTTGCTGTTATCGCTGCTGTGCGAAGGGAATATTCACAAGATAATAATTTTCCTATATTTTTTTACTTTAAAAGTAATTAAATTAAATTGCTACCGATGCGGTRAACATACCCACATATGTATGTATGTGTGCGTAAGCACTCTCATTTTATTTGTTTTTATGCGTGTGTGTGTGTGCATGCACTTCTTTGGGTCCCCTTGTGGTCCTGCACCGCTGTTTACCTGTTGCAACCTTTTATTGACTCGCCGCAATTACTTGTGGCGGGCATTTAATTGCATACATATGTAACTACATATAGGCATATACATATGTATATATATACATATGTATATACCTCGATACATACATACATATTTATATACTTAATGTTGCATCCTTTATCCTGCTCATAATGCTTTCGGGCTTCAATGACTCCGATTACACGTTGACTGACCGACTCATATTTCGAAATTCCAGCGCTAGGAATCCGCTTAAGCGCTTGACGGGGTGTCAATCGTTTTAATTTGTGTGGAATTTACTTCGAAAAGCCGGTTAAAAAGTGCCTTTGTTCGATTTAGTTTTGATTTTGGTTTCTTTCTTATTTTTTCTTTTATTTTAATTTTATTATTCAATTTTAATTTATTTTTTTATTCATTTCTGTTTTATTTATTATTTTTTATTTTTCATTTATTTTACATATTTTATTTTAATTTTTAATTCTCACAAGTATTTATCGATCGTGATCACACCGGCGCAGCTAACGGCGCTTTAAAGATAGATGTGTCCGTATGTATCTGTGTGTATGTGTGTTCTGTTTTCAACCAGTCGCGTTAAAGCGTCTTACAATTAGCAGTCACACCAGCGTCTTGTAGATACGATGTGTACCCGTTTGTGTGGCTAATGTTTGCATGTGTCTGTATGTGACAGTTACGCGGCTTCAATCGGCACACATCTCGCTCTCCACCTACTTTATTGCCATTTATTCACGTATTTTATTTGCTTATACCCAACGCTTGTAGATCATAAAGTATTTTGATGCAGTCAAGCTTTATAGCAACTAATCTTTTATGAGGTGGCGCGACTGAGAGTCGATTGAGTATTTATTTGGCATGATTAAAGTATAAATTACCGGCGAATTGTTTTCGTTTCTGTCTTCGGTTCACGACTTCGACGTTCGATTAATTGTGCTATGTTTAAGCGCTACTCGCTTGCCTAATATCATGTTTCGATCGACACTTAATCACGAGTTTTAGGCCGTTGAGTAGATTATCTCACTAATCTAACAGATTTAGCAAGATTTCGCCATACAAAAATTATACTTGTTAATCCCGTCACCTAGACTGTGCGGCTCTGATTTAGTATGTCAATCCGTTTCATATATATTAGTTGTTAATACGATTTTTTACTCTCTGAAGTTCAGTGAATGGAAAGCAGTTTAAATATTGAAATGAAAAAGGCATCAATTCATTTTATGGGCTGAAACTTGCAATTTTTAACCGTGAAGGTTAGAACTATGTTATGTGGCAGTAAGGGCTCCCGGCCAGTTAAAAACAATATCCAACTCTAAGAAAACAATGAAAAGACTTTAAGTACGTTCTTCTTATAAAAAATTCTTTACTATGATCTCTTTTGGGTGTCTTATGAGAATTCTAAACAGTGGGAGCCATCATCTGACATAAAAACGATTTTTTATACGCTCATACAAGTTTGATTATGAGTTTAAAATTTCGTAGTATCGGGTTCGATGGACGAAGGGAAAAAACTGTATTTTTGTCAGATATATTTATAAACACATTAAAATTTCAGTGAAAATCGAAGAAACGATCCTTCGTCCAAGTCTTTAAGAATTGTATCTTAAAGACCTGTGTAAAATTTCATAAAGATCGGTTAAGTAGTTCTGGAGAAATCTTGCCAACCGACTTCAAAAAACAGGTTCGAAAAAACGCGTTCAATGATGGCGCTCGAACGCTCAAGGTCTCAAGGCTGTATCTCAGAAACTATTACTCGGATCAACTTAAAAATGTTGGACAGTATTCTATAAGTGCTTTAGAATGTTATAACAATAGCAAAAAACGATTTTTTTGAAACCCGCAAACCCATGTAACACCTTAAGCTTAAAATTCTAGAAGGAGTCCTCTGTTCTCTCATACAATTCTTTATTTAATTAGAATCTATAAGTATACGAGTATGTTCGAGAGATGACCACGCCACCTTTGGCAAAAATATAATAAGAAGGATAGTGCGATGATAAAATTGAATATAGTAGGATCATAGCGTTTTCCGACTGAAGGAAGGCTCATGAACAATTTCCCATAAATATAAATTGGTTAATATTTTTTTATTATTATTTTGTAATTTATTGTTTTTCCAAGTACCTATGATTGGCTACAATTATTATTCATTCTGTATTCATTCTAAGCTCAGAGGCGGCGCTAACACATAATTTTAGAGTTTTCATTTATTTCAAAATAATTAAAAAATATTTTGTTTTTTTTCTACAAATCATCACTCCGCTTCTGCATATCATTTATTGCAATCACTAAATCAGTCAGTTTTTATTTTTTTTATAATTCGTTCGTCATGCTTCAAAGATAAATAGTATAAATATATGTAAATTTGTTTGTTTGTCGCATTCGCGCGCTAATTCACACAAACACAACTGTCTACATACTCACGTAACGTTGCATTCACCGTAGATTAAGTCACCTCCGCGCTTGCATGTGCATGGATTTATGTCTTTGGTAGCTTTGATGAGATAGCCAATAGTGTTGTTAGCGACGTTATTGTTATTGTTGTGGAATTTGTTGTGCTTGACCACTACGTGATTAGAACTGGACGTTAGCGTGTAGTTGGGTCACCTAATTTTGCTTGCCACTTAAACGTCGCTTTTACACACCCGTCTGTTTCTACGAGTAGTTTGTTATATCCACTTGTGTTGTTTTTGTATATCATTATGTTTTTCGTTTCTTTATTTGTTGATTGCCAGTTGAGATTTTTATTAACAGGTTGTTGTCTTTGCTGACTTTGATGTTCTTACAGTTTTAGATTTTATTTTTCTGTATTTTTTGTGTCTTTTCTTTAATTTTTGTTTTTTTCTTTCTTTTGGTGTATTTTTTAAATTTTTTTTTGCGTTTTGCTTTTCTTGTGAAACTGCTTTCTTTCACTTATATTGCACCAAGTTCTTTTGTTGCGACCTGCCGTTGTTTAAAAACGAATTCAAGGCGGTGACCACTTTTGTTACTAGAATGTTTTGGTTTTTTCTAAGCATTTTGTTTATTAGTTTATGTTTTAAATTTTCTTTTTCTTCATCAAAATTGCAAAATTTTTATGTAACACTTTTTGTAATAATTTTTCTTTTTAATAAATTTCTATTT
>NW_017535407.1:1953233-1955939 GCF_001853355.1 Bactrocera latifrons
ATATTGGCAGTAGTCATGAAAGTTGTGCATGAAAATAAATTCTGTTTTTCGCACGCAGTGTAATTGTGTTGGCTACTTTATATAAATATATTAATTTATTTTTTATTTTTTGTGGACTAGTTTTGCTCTGCGGATTTCTGTGCTCTCTAGTTCTAAGCATGTGAGCTGAGTTTATATATTTATATATATGTATGTGAAGTACTGATAGTATTAGAATTTCAGATAGACAACACGCACTCATGAGCATCTCGTTGAAATTTAATGGCGCTAAGTGTAAGCACTAATCAGAAAATTAAATCGATAGCGCTTGAGTTTGTACGGAATGTTTATTGGTTTAGATAGAGTAGAATTGAAGAAAATCATTAACGATGATTTTGTTCTTGATTTTACAAATTTAATGTGGAGGTCTCTAAGTTTTCTAATATTAAAGCATTTTTCATAGTTTAAGGCGTTGCATGGGTTTAGTCGGTTAAAAAATATCCTTTTTTCAACAATTTTCTTCTCATATAAAAAATTAAATATTTTATACGAATTTTTTATTGTTACTAACAACAACTATTAACAAAGAAATTCTGAAATTTTCGGAAAAAATGTTTTGAATTCGGCCATTGCGACGCAGTTTCAAGTGACTTCTCGGGAAATAGATGCGCCTCCTTGCAGAATCATCTAAATTAAAAAATACGTGTTTTAGTTAAAACTTTAACATTGAACTTGGACGAAGAAAAAAAACTTAAAGTTGGATTTTTGGCAAACTTTTTCACAAAAAAATTAAAATTTCAGTGAAAATTTTGCGACATTTTTTTCAAATAGTTGTGATCCAAGTATTTAAGAATTGTATCTCAAAGACCTGTAAAATTTCATGAAGATCGGTTTTCGAGAAATCTTGCCAACCGGCTTCGAAAACACAGTTTCGAAAAAAACCTGTTTAAAGACGGCGCACTTAGCCTAGCTAGAGCGTTCAAGTTCTCAAGGCTGTATCTCCGAAACTATTACTCGGGTCAACTTGAAAATTTAGGACAATATTAATGAAATATGGTAGATTTATCTAAAATTAAATAATTCATTTAATAAAACAATAAAAAAATCGAACCCCTTAAGCCTCACTAATATCAAAGCATATTTCATAGTTAAATACCAAAAATTCGAATGAGATCTTAGAATGGGGATAAATGCAGCCAACTGCAGTCTCAAATTAAACTGATCTCTTTATATCTGCAGCTTTTTCTACTATGTTGCAGTATAAAAAAATAAAAATAAAATAAAATTTGGTACACTTTACTATAATCAAGTACTTTTCCTATAACTTATCTCTTCACTGTACAGCTTTTGAAAGTGAATTCACTTGGCAGCCAAACCTTTCGAAACTCCACTATCATTACGCTAAACACCAATGTAAACAGCCAAACATACATATGTATATACATATGGTGCACATGATGCTTTCTTCGGCGGCAAAGTAAAAGCAACGCAAGCTGAGGTAGGCAGCATAAACTCTTGGCTTCGTCTATAATTAGCCTCACAGTTTGCGCTGCGAATAAGACAAATTTGCATTTACAAACATATTTACGCTTGAAACTCAGGTACTCAGTAGAAATGCGCGTTAACACTTGACGCGCGCTTGGCTTATCATTAGCATAAGCTTTCGTTTATCCAGCATTTATTATCCGCCAGCCGATGGGGGGTGTCGTGAACGTTTTGTGGTGAACGCCCACTCATGCAACTTTCATCTACATGCTATATGTATATACATATATGTATACTTATGCAGAATCTTCATATTTCACTTGTTGTTGTTTGTGCTATTGAGATTGTACTTTCGTATCTCTGATTCTTGTTTTTGTTGTTGGCTTTTCAGTTTAACACCAGCTTGCTGCTTTTGTTGACATTTTTTCTGCACGCTGATTCTTTTATTCTCTTGTTTGCCTGCATTTACCCACTAAAGTTGTTCCGTTTTTCAGCAAACTTTGTTCTTGTTGTTCTGCTTTGTGATTGTGTAGCTTCAAATTCTCTACTTTGTTGTTGTTGTATTGTTTTGTCGCGCCCAGTGTTGTTGTTGTTTGTGATTTTAACCTTTATTGTTTACCATCCATGCCTTGGCATTCCACTGATGTTGTTGCCAACAATGTTTGTTTTTGCGTTTTTATTGTTGTTGTTGCCTTCGCTGTTGTTTCGCAAATGCCATTTAAGCCAACATCACTGTTGTTCTACATATTTTTATAAGTCAGCAAATGAATGAATGCGCCAGCGCCACAAACTCGCTAATCTGCTTGGGAATGCGAGCCGCTAACCGCAAATGCTGGTTTATATCTGAGTGTATACGYGTGGGTACATACATACATACCTATGTAGGTGTGCATACTTACAACGCAAGCTTGGTTGCGACTTATAAATGTAAAGTTCGGTTAAACTATGTTATCTATCTCTCTATAATATATGTGTGTGTATGTATGTATGTTGATATGTATGTGTATATAGTAAGGTCTTTTATTTTCTGTTACTATCTGTTTATACGGTTTTCATGCTTTGTTTGTTGCATTTTATTGTTAGTTTGTTTGAAAACCGTCATTGATGTTACTTTTGCATTTAAACTTTTTACGCTCAAAAATTTAAATTTTTATTTTAATTAATTTTTTTGATGATGATTTTGATGATTTTTTGATGTTTATGCTTTAATGCTTTAATTTTGTGATTTTTAAAAAATATAAT
>NW_017535407.1:1956264-1958853 GCF_001853355.1 Bactrocera latifrons
TCATACATCTAATCTGAGATTTTTTTTATGAATTAATAGATGTTGAAAATTTTTATAACAATTTTTTTAACTATAAAGTAATGAATTTCGATTACTTTCTCCCTACTTTTTTAAAGAAAAAACACAGAAACTTCAAATTTATTTGGGAATGTTTATTATCATTCGAAAGAACATTCTTTGACATTTATTTTTTGAAAATTATCTCTTTSAAATGTTCGTCGCGGCTACGTCTCAGATGGTCCATCCGCTGAGTCTAATTTTCGATGACTCGTTCGAGCATTTTGACTGGTAATTGGCGAATGACTAATGTGATGTTTTGCTCCCAGGCCTGAATCGAAGCGGAATTGTCCGCATAGACTTTAGATTGTACATATCGCTACAGGCAAAAGACTAACAGCGTGATATAACACGATATTGGTGGTCAAACGACCGGCCCTAAGCATGAAATTATCTCCCCACCGAAGTGTTCTCTCAATAAATCCATTGATTGATGCGATGTGTCAGAAGTGACGCCGTCTTGCTGAAAGCAAATATCACCGAGATCACGAGACCCAACATTCAACGATGAGTCCACCGGTCCACAAACCACACCAAACAGTTGTTTTTCTGGATGAATCTTCTTGAATCTTTTCATGTTGCACTTCGTCCCAAATGCGGCAATTTTGCTTGTTTACATACCCATTGAGCCAGAGACCAAGTTCTTGCACAAACTGTATTTTGCACGCTTTCAATTTAAGATCTCGACGTAAAATGCGCCAAGCCGTTCCATACTTCAGCACGAGTTGTTGCGAACGGCGCCGAATCGACTCTTCACGGTCTTCGTGTACACTCTCAGCTATGGGTGCCATATTTTCTTTACTGCGTGCTGAACATGGTCTATTCGGTCGAATATTATCCAGTAATGAATGTTGGGTCTCAAGATGGGTGATGCTGTTGCGAATAGTATGCTCAGTGGGCCAATTATGCTCACCATAAGTTGAGCGAAGTGCGCGAAATAAATTCTTTACAGAACGTGAATTGTCGTAATAGAGTTGAGCGATTTGTAAACGTTGCTCAGGCGTAAGTTTTTCCACGAGCGTGATCTTTCAAAGAAAAGCTACTGAAAAAAGTACTTTTACTTGGACCACCTGTTTCTTCTAATACTAATATTTCTATATTTAACTTCACTTCCATATATTTTTTTATTTTTATTTTTTTTTTTTATACTATTATTTCTATTATTACAATTTACGCTGGCCCCCATTTCTACCTTAATGTTCAGTTCCATTTCATCGTTCTTGTTTTAGCGCGCTTTTCGCCACGCCTCACTGATTATTGAACACTTGTTGCGCTCGTTCGCCTCTTGCCGCCACCTCTAAACATGCACCTATTCGAATTTCATGTGCTCGTGCATTTCCAGCTGTTTTCATATAGTACGTACACTGCCATAGATACATACTCGGTTCCGCCTCACCTATTTTCGCCATTTCACAATTCGTTTTATTCTCGCCCAGAGTTTTCTGTGATTTTCTATTTGCTGTTATCTCGTACGTTTCATTGTTATATGCAAATTGGCAATATTTTTCTGCGAACTACACGCATACTTACACCATTTTCTAATCTACAAAACTCAGGGTAATAACTAACTATTTTCTGTTCATTATTGTTCTCTTCATTGAAGTTGGAGGCATGCGCAAGTGCTGGTCGTACTCAAGCTCATCTCGTTCTCACCTGCTGAGGTGTGAATTTTATGATAGACCGACATTTCAAGAGCAAAGTTGAGTGTATGTAAATATGTGTGCGAGGCCGTTTATACTATATTATTAACCCGATTGGGATATTTTTGCTCAATTGCGGGTGCCTATAGAGAAAAAATTTTCATATTTGATCTCAAAACTTGGCATGATATGATATGAGTCACATACTCTCAAAGTATAATTAAAAATATTCCGTTAAATAACTTTTTGAAAGTTTTTTAGTGGATTCCCATACGCAAAGGAGGTTTTTATGCTGAGACCAATTACATTACTATATCGCTGAGAAAATAATTAAATCAAATGTTAATAATTTTATTTTTAACACTTTTTGAATCCTTCCGAACTAGTTACAATCTAGTTACATTCGGAGTAGTTTGGTTTTTCCTGCTGGGAGCTCTAATTACGCTTATTTTACGTGTTTTTAAACTAATAATTGTTCTAGATTGGTATACAAACGGTAGGTTTATTGGATATTCGACCGATTTGCTCCGTCAGCCTCGACTAAAGTTCATAACCAGCAATTTAAATTTACCATACATATACTATGTACGATACTTATATATTTGCATAAATATTTTCATATTATTTTTGTGTTATTGACCAATCGCAAGGCTATTTCATGCGTGCCACAAATCGTTTGGTGAACCGCCGGTACTGAAGGGTAGTTGATTTCAGTTATTTGTGCATAGAGGATGTGTTTTTCTTTCTTTTGTCGCCGTTGGAAGCGAGAAAGTAAGGTAGGAATATATTGTGGGTTTAATTGAATCAACTTTTTTTTAGTTCTTGGAATTTTTTTTATTTGTAGGTAATTTTTTTGTTTCTAGAATTTTTTAAATTTTTCTATTATTATTTG